>NC_085978.1:3040303-3343333 GCF_910591565.1 Cydia splendana | reverse complement strand
TTATATTTAGCTGTTAGCTGGTAGATTGTCCCATATTCATAAACATGCCATCGGGTTCAGTAAATAAATATTACAGCAATTTTCAAGTAACAATGTTTTATGATTTATTTACCCAAACAGCTTGGTAAGTTTTCAAAAAATGGCAACTCTAATATCCCAGTTGTCAATTTCCAGATTTGCCAACTGCCAACAACTGCAATTTTTGACACAGAGAGTTGCGTTTTGTTATAACTTTTTCATAGGCGCGCAACAGAAGGTTAGCGCTTGAAGGTCCATCCAGACGGGATGATCAAATTGACAAATTTGATCAAAAAATAAATTGGCGTCAATATATAGATGGTCAAGCAAATCTTGTCAGTAGAAAAAGGCGCGAAATTCAAATTTTCTATGGGACGATATCCTTTCGCGCCTACATTTTTCAAATTTCTACTGACAAGATCTGCTTGTCCCAGTATATTTTTGCGTCTCCACCACACCATCTAATTTTTAAATTTGAAAACTATCTGGTCTGGACGGGCCTTAATACATCTTACTTATGAAGCTTCATACACCGTACTATGGCCGTAACACACTATCGCACCGCACCAAGGTCATTGTGCGACGCACCGATAAGTAAGAGCGAGAAAGAGATATCGCTTTCTCGCTCTTACTTATGGGTGCGTCGCACAATTACCTTGGTGCGGTGCGATAGTGTGTTATCACTTTAATAGTTTGGCCCAGGACTGTCTCATTTCAAACAGACAGAGAGAATGTGGAGAGAATCATACTTTCTTTGTCATTTGCTAGTAAACTGGGATGAGTGTAGTTTTCTATGTTTTTACTTACTGACAGAATGTGTTTGCCAGCAATTGCCACACTATAATTAAATTTAATAAAGTTACTTTTGCTCCAATTAAGGCGTAATAATTAGAGTAAGAAAGATATAGCCTGTCAAACAAGTTTGTCAGTAGCAAAAGGCGCGAAATTCAAATATTCTATCGGACGATTACCCTTCGCGCCTACATTTTTTAAATTTGCCGAACCGGTTCGAAAGACACCTTCGATTTTCGGGGTTATAACACAGTTACATGACTGAATTCTGTAAAGTGTGTAAAGCACTTTACCAAATTTGTACAGCGTTTTTGATAGCACACGCTACGCTATGCAAGTGTTATTTTAAACGTCAAACTTCAATGAAATTATGATGTTTTAATAACATGTCTTGTACCTACATTCTATGATGTAAAAATCGCTGCAGACTTGCAGAGTTATCTTGGTGGACTTAATGGATGATTAAATCAACCAATATGATCCGGAAAAATCTACACAATATAATCACCAATTTTAAATTTATGGTGAGATTTGAGCGCTCTAAATAAAAAAATACCCTCAAACGCCCATACTAGCGTCGAAAATTGGCATTATTGTGTCCCATCTCCATTTAATCGGTCAAAATCTTAAAATCGAATCAAGTGGGATCTGCGAGCAAATTTCATTTTTGCATCCAAACCACCTGATTTGATCGGGCAATTTAATCAGATTGGGCGAAAATTGTCCTGACTGGATTGGCCTTTTAAGCAGTGCAGTGTTTATTTTAGGGGGTTTAAGGCCGTAGCACACTATCGCACCGCACCAAGGTCATTGTGCGACGCACCCATAAGTAAGAGCGAGAAAGCGATATCTCTTTCTCGCTCTTACTTATCGGTGCATCGCACAATGACCTTGGTGCGGTACGATAGTGTGTTATCACTATTACGTTCACGGCTCGTGGCTCGCAGTTAGCTTAACAAAACGCAATCTGGTTGTTCGATTTCCGCTTGTTTTTTCACTGACACATTTCCGGAGGCCATTTTGTAATATCTTCTCGTTTAGGTGTGAACGCAAGGCAAAATTGCAAACAAATACTTATCCGCTGATTATAAGATATACGTATGTGATTTAGTTAGTGAACTTGTGTGTAAAATGATTTTGTAATTTCGTGTTTGGATTGGCAGTCTTAGTTTTTACTAGGTAAGTACGTGACAATCGGCCATGGCGTCTTTTTAACCAAGAGCGTCCGTATATTATATCAGTGTAATCAATTACGGTCCAGATATATGGTTATTCAGGAATAATTCTGTACTTGATTGTACGTAGTTTTCTTACTAACCATGTAGAAAATCGCTGATGCTCTATTTTCTTAGCCTTATCGATTTTGCAATAGGTACTCGTCAAAACTCACGGCCGTAAAATTTGTTACATAAAATGAAACCTAATGAAATGAACATTTTATCGCAAGAAACGATTTAGGCTGCATGGCAATGACTGTTGTATTTGTGTTACGCAAAGTGACTTGCTGGTGGTGATAGGACCTTTAATAATCCAGTTTAATCTACAGTAGGTATCGGCATAGTAACTGGATAACGATGTTTCTGCTAATTACCACTCAAAGGTATTCAAACTATATACAATAAGCATAATTATATCTAATACATTTAAAAGTAACTTTACCTACCTAGTAGTTTCTACCTAAGAAATGTCGAATCCTATATAAATACTAATTTATACAAGTTTCAATTCAGCAAAAGCAGTATTTAATACCTACAAACTGGAAAAAATGAGCTAAAGAATCATCATTGATCATGGTATAAAAAAAACCTTATATTTAAAGTTCTATGTAAAAATTGTCTTATGCTGTTTGTCTAAGACTGAGTATACAAATTAGAAAATGGACGGGCTGTTTCAACTTTTTCTAGGTACAGGAAAGAGCAGCCATGAGTGTCATCATAAGACTACAGAACCTTCCCTGGTCCGCAAATGCGCTGGACATTAGGAATTTCTTTCGGGGCCTCTCGATTCCAGAAGGCGGAGTGCACATCGTAGGCGGCGAACTTGGAGACGCGTTCATTGCCTTCAGGTAGCTATATCGTAATCTTCACAAACTAGATCTCATGGAAATATTTTCCTTGGATATGTTTCACTGAAAATATTCCAAATATTTTGATCCTAAAGTACCTATAATATTAAGTAGTTGTAAGCATATTATATTTATACACATGGTAATTTTAATAAATGAAAAAGACTTCCCGTTATCAGAGGTTTTTACAAATTGAATCAACCATGAAATTTCAACCCTTTACATTCAATATTTATCAGATGGTTATTTATGATAACATATCAATTCTAGTAGGCAAGAAAGAACAATAATGCTTATTCATTAGAGTAATATAGTCACACATTAACCGTTTCTGTGCAGATGGCACGACTGGCGTGTCATCAATGTTTTAACGTGTGGCGTGTGACACGACAGGCGTGTCATCAATGTTTTAACGTGTGGCGTGTGACACGACAGGCGTGCCATCATATTCTATGGCGTAAGGCACGCCTGTCGTGTCATGCCGCCACAGCCAAAAGTTTTCAAAAATGCAAGACGCAATGAACCGGTTAAGTGATTTTTTTTATTCTCTTCTCACTTTTCTTATGATAGCCATAAGAAATGTTAGTTACAACCTCTAAGTTATTACTAATATTGCTTATTTGAGCTATTTCATGAGAACTGTAATGATATAGGTGCCAGCTTATTATATGTATTTTATATAAACACTATAGCCCTATAGCTAATACAAATTCATAACAGGTTATCCTCTTTCTAAGGACTAAATAACCAAAATCAGACCCTTAAGGTAGTTATATTATTTTACCAATTATTATACAAATGGAATGAAACAAACTTGGAAGGTTGGAATAGAGTATTCATAGTTCTACTTGATACCTGCGACTTGCAACAGTACTTAGTAGTAGAGAAGCAGTGCGGTTCTTCCAGGATTTCACAGATTGGTTGGTATTCAATTGTTTTTTCTTGTAAGCATCTTAACACTTTCTGTGCCGGGCATGCCGTCCAGTACAAAATGAACACATATGAGTTCTTACGTGTTAATTTAGCCATTGAGAAGAGTTCGGGAACTACCTACAAATTTAGTTGTGCTTTTCCTTCATCTATCTGGTAAGTATTTCTGATACATATTTAAATCTTCATTGTTTGAGGAGATTTGCTGAATTTCACTTAATTATTTATTTTACCTAGGATTGCTAGGAAGTTGTTTAATATGAATTTCTTTAAGAATTCAATGTAAGTGTAGGTCTTAATTAAATTACAAAAACAAATTTAACAATGTAATCATGAATTTTATAAAATCTTTTACTCTGCTGCACATCACAGAGTAACATTAATTCACTGAATAAAAAGAAAATTGCACGGAGCTGTGTATAATACTATAATTATTAAATATGAAAAACTAATGTCATTTTATCAGGGGCATAGGTCTTCATAAACTGTATGAACAATTTCTTATGCATTTGATGCCTTGTTGATTTTATTTATACTTATACCTGGTACTGTATAAGTAATTTTCATTCTTGTGGGTACATAATATTTTATTATTAGGTACATTTAATGTTCAAAAGTCTCAGTAATACACAGAACAATTGGATAAACCTGTATTTATTCTGCATTAACTGCACTTTAAAGTAGAGATTTAATAATGACTATAACAAAGAAATATAAACATAATAAAAGATAATAAGTCGGTATTATCTATAAATTTATTATTGATATTAAAACAATTTCAACCAATAACAAGCAGGTCGTAAGAAACTATCTAACAGGAATAACAGGATTTATATTATTATTATTTTTACTGACCATGAGGCGATATCGTGACAATCTGCTACGACGAATATTACCTACCTCTACCTAAGGCAGTTATTACACTGGCACCACATCCGGAAACCACATCACGGCCTCATGACAATTGTACATCGACAAACACTGAACGAAAAGTACAGATGTAGGTAGTGCATAATTATTTTCCATCGTATTTTCTCGGAAACGTTCGTATTTGTCATGCTACTTCAATCAACCTCAGTACTTTTTGTACTGAGACTAACTGAAATAGCATGATTCGTTCGTGCGTGTTTCCGTGAAAATACGATGGAAAATAATTATGCACTACATCTATAATAATGTATCGGGATGACAGATACTACGAAAAGTCACGTGATTCCATACAATTTATAATTTTTTTATTGGCGATTTCTATCAAAGAATGTCACCTTGGCTAGGCTCCCTGAAGGCGAACACACTAAAATTGACAAGAGTACTTATCCTTTTATTAAATATTACCCAACACATGGGTACTACATTACAACATTACGCAAAGCGCAGGAAAATAATTTACGTATAATGGTCTCTCCAAATATATCGACGCGGAATCGGCAAAAGCCGACAGAAAAAAACCTTTATGTCTGCGCAATAAGAGCGAAAAAGGCATCGGCGCGTTGGCAGGCGTCGGCCGATGCGAGCCGAGCCGAATGACGACTTTTCGCTCTTATTCCGGAGACATGAAGGTTTTTTCTATCGGCTTTTGCCGATTCCGCGGCGATATTTTTGGGGAGACCCTTAACTGTCATAGAACGCTTAGTTTTATTGATATTATACATATTAGTTACTTTTATAAGTCTAGTGAAATCGTTATCTTATCTTCAACCCAGCGTCGCAATCGTTAACCCAGCAGCATCGGACTTTGATTCCTTTTTTTTTTTCTAAAATGGCAAACTTTCTACTATATCGTACAAAAACTAATTTTAGTCTCAGTCGTATAAAGATCCATTAGTCAGACCTTTTTTCACGCATTTGGGCTACGGCGTAGCACTTAACCCTTTGAACGCTTTACGGTATAAACAACAACGACACTTGCACGCCAAGGTCACGGGCGCAAGCGAGCTAATGTAAACCTTAAGTGTGAAGGTTACTTTAAGTTGTCCATGGAGGTGTCCTTGGCGTTCAAAAGGTTAACGATACTTGAGAGAGTTACTTGCTGGTGTGTGTAAGGTCAACGAACGGATCTTTATTAAAAGAAAGAGATTTTATAAGTGATAGAAATGGCAATTCTTAAAACATGCTTCATATCGTTAATGAACAGTGTATACAGGAGTGGGCCTAATATGGACCCCTGGATAACCCTTGATGTGACTAATTTGCGCTATGATGTGAAATCATTGACTACAACAATTTTAGACCTATTTGAGAGGTACGAAACAAACTATCGCAGAAGGTTACCGCGGTAACCATTGAACGCAAGCTTTTTAAGAAGGAGCAGGTGGTCAACTTTATCGAAAGCTTTCCTAAAATCGGTAAATATCTACCTGCTTTCTCTTATCCATAGACTCGAATAGTAGGTTAGTGTAGGCTAAAAGGTTTGTTACTGTTGAATGTTGATCTGTTTCTCATGAATTCATGTTGCTCCGACAAGATAGAAGTTCAAGATCAGCAAACATTTGATCATGAACAAGCCAATAATATTTTGGAATACAAGACGGCACAGAAATATTGGCATATTTGTTGGCTAGCTGAGTTAGCCAGGCGACTGACTTTTACCTGACACTCACCTACCGGAAATTGATTAAGAGATGACCTCTCGTACGTTTACACACAATGCAGAACGGAAAAATATCAACCCAAAATATTTTTGCAGCCAGGTAGGCAGGTACTTTTCTGTCAGAACAAGTCTTCATAAGGTAAAAAAAAACCACTAATTCTTTCGAAAGAACAGCTGTGGGTATCTCTAATAAAACAGAACTAGGTATAAAGTATATAAACAACGGATTAAAACTGATACTATTTTACAATGGCGAATATTAGAAAAGAACGCTCAAATCTAGCAAATATTACTCGTTTGATATTATATGTATGACGAACGGAACTGGCATGCAAGCTCACTTGTGGAGGCGAATGGAATGAAACGCAGAAAGAGGAGAGCATTTTTGAGTTTATTCTATAGATTTCCTAAATTCTTAAACTATTAGGTTTATTTTTGCTAGTTATCTCAGATACTAGTTGTTGGATGGTGAGTACATCGGCAGGCGTATTTTACGTTCTTTGAAACCTTAGATAATATTAAAAATGTGAAAGGAATGAGTAAAATAAGATAACATGTTTTATAATCTCTTTATAATAGCACCGTCTTTAATACCCTACAATTGGCAAATAACCTTGCTTCTCGTTTGTCTCAAAACAGTCAAGTTTAGAGTTAAAACATGTACCTACACTCAGGCACACCACCGCTCATAACTTGAGTAAGTTTAAGTATATAAATGGAGGCTTAACTACCAAGAATCTTCTGAAAAAAAAGTCAATTTCCAAACAGCAACTTCCGGGATCCAATTATGTACGATTTCAAAAACCGCTGCCACTTTTTCTGCTGCAAATATATCTAGTAGATAATAATAGGTTTCCATATACTTAGTTCACAAATTGTCTCAATGTAAGTCGGAGAAACGATGTACCCATTCCTTTTTTTGATTACCAGTACCTAGCATGTAGGTAATATTTATGTGTACCGTAGTTTAAAAATCATCAACTGTAGGTGAACAGCCTCATTAAAATTCTTTGGAAGATAAGTCATTGATGAATTACCTAATTATGTAATAAGACTTTCAAAGCACATGCTGAGAAGCAAATATACTGAATGAGAATGACTGTTTCTTTCTATGGTGTAGTACTATTAGTTATTCTGTGCTATGGCGGTTTTATGCTCGTTGCGACGTTCGGACCAATTCCTCTCCTACAGGCAGATATTCGAAAGTCATAAAGCCCACTCGTATTGCAGCAGTCATCATATCCCATCTCAAGCAGGAGTGCGGGTTACACCAGCATATGCGGCTTAGCATGCGGGGCTTGTGTGTCGAAGCGGGAGCGCTGCCGGAAAAAAACATCCATCTCTTAATTACATCTAAGCCTATTGCTTACATTAGTTCCCTTGGTAAATCAAAGAATTATGACTATCATTGTCATTTTATCTTTGTTTTATTAAGGGCACATTTGAAATCTTGTGAGCCGAAGAGGGAGAGCCCCATTCTGGTTCATAGGCTAGGTAAGGTGGTCAAAGCTTCCGGCAAAACTACCTACGCATCGATTGAAAAATCGAAACTGCTTGCTGTACCACAATCTGCATCTGCGAGAAAATATTTTTTTTTCATGTAGTAAAAAGCACCTACATCTTCTTGGTCCTCGATATGATAGCGTCTAGAGAAGATAATAATTTCCACCGTAAGGACGATGTTGCTGGAATAACGCTTCGTATTGCTTCAATTATTTTTAAACATTTTCGGAATCCTATTTTTCGCTAGTGAATGAAACACGTAAAAAAAAGAACAGGATTTATGACGATTAACTTGAGTGAAAACCTAGGACCAGTCTTAAAATAAGAAATCTCCTTAGCCTGTATTTCCAGGAGAAGAATCTCCAATGTTTCAAATCCCTGAGGGTTTAGGGGCATTCGGTTAATATGGTCATTTACATTAACGCGAGCTCTGATGTCTGATAGAATAGAAGGGACCTAAGTCAATAGCGTCAAGTTCTACTACCTACTACATTTTCTTGTTAGAAAAGAAAAACAACTATCGCGCATGAATCAGTTAAAATCCTTAACACTCATAGGCCAAAACATTTTGAATTCTCTTTTACACGAGATCTTAGTTCCAGCGTAATCACTACAACGACACAAACTAATCGGCCAGCAGAGCTGAAGACCAATGTTTAGGATAACTTGGTAAACGGCATAATTTCGAAAATCGCAAATATCTACTTAAACTAGAAGTACACCTTCGACACAGTGGAGCAGAGCGCATCTTCGCGGGGTTATTTCGTTTACCTTATTGCAGGACACTTAGGCACTCTCAAAATTTCAAACTGAATTTGAAAACTACGCGCGTTGGTTATTGCCGTTCTTTGATCAGTGGGTGCACGAATTCTGCTAATAAATATATGTGACGTCCCACGGTCAAAGGTACCTTATGGCGGGTATGGAGTTATGCATACCCCAGTAATCTACAATAAATAAGCTATCGATAACACAAAAGATCAACCTTCTAGGTTGCGTAGTTACAGAGATATGATTTTTTGAAAATAATGTTGTGAAATGAGCAACTTTACGATAGAGAAGTTTTAAGTTTAACCGCCTAAAAAACTATGTTCCTGAAGTAAGTTACATAGTTGACTACAAATAATAATGCCTTATATATCTGAGATTAAAAAAATATTGCGACTTGTTCTGTAATGCAAATAGAAACTTTTGATATCGACTGATTTATGTGTATACTAACCAATCTCTTGAAAATAAAGTTTTATTTCATTTTCACGATTGATTGCAATGAGCTCTCAAGATTTAAATTTTATCTATTAGAAAACGACACTGACAGACAGTTTAAGCAAAAAACAATACCGATTTAGAGGTGAAAATGTATTTTCTGACTTTTTCATATAAAATCACAAAATTGAATATTTTTACTTTTAATGTGACACACAATCAATTTTTCTGAGCACATATGAAAGAAATTCTGTCATTCAAATGAAATAAATCCTAAAACCCCAACTAAATACTATATTTAACCCCTTATGCCACTTTAAACTTACATAACAATAACAGTATTTGCTCCATACATTTACGAAAAGGTACCTTATGGAAATAAATCTAATAATACATCACTACAAAATATCAATCATATTATAGTTTATCTTTTATGAATAGAAAATATTAATTTACATTAAACTGCCCCCAATTTAATTAGTTCTTCGTCATAATAATCTTAAAAAAGACCAATAATTTGTATGTAATGAAAAGGTACCTTGTGGTCAAGTTACATGATGAGGCATGATGATGATGGAACAGTTAGGATAAACTAATAATATTTTGGGGTTAAGATGGTATAAATCGTCTATTTCTTATCAATAATATATTTCGGTTGCTATTGAAGATAAGCGGCATTGAGGCTCAATGACCTCAGATATTCCATAAGGTAATGCGTCGGGTATTGGCATTTTTCAGCAAACCAATGGCTGATTTACTGCATGCGACCAAACCAAATGAAGATTATTCTAGTTAAGAAAGACTTGACGAGAGTAACTTTGGTATAATAGCAGTCTACTTGGATTTGTGATGTCGGTCTATGTACGGTTATAATATTTGCGAGGCGCCCCAACCAGAACTGAAATTATCAAATTAGTTTTGCAGAATGCTAATACAGTTCTCTACCAAACTTCTTTTCCCGTATTGACTAGTTTTTTTGGGAATTTTCAATCTTTTTTCCATAAGGTACCTTTTCTACTAAACTCTGAGACGACATTACTAGGCTTATAACTAACTTATAACAAAAATAAAAACAGGTAAACAAACGTTACGCATTAAGGTTTCAGATCACACAATAAAAAAAAATTGAGCATTTTTTCACCTCTTTACAAAACATTTAATATCTCCGAAACTAGAAACCCTCATAAGGTACCTTTTCCCGTGGAACGTCACATATTTATATTAAGTAGCAAACACTACTATATAAATTATGCTGCTCTACGATTCCTGCCCCGGGCACTGATGGATTTGATCACTTTTTATCTCTACTAATTCGTTGATTTATCCTGCCTCGACGGGCTCATATCTGTCTGGAGTCTGAATCCGCGAGACGACGCCGCAGACGCCGACCAAATCAAAACCGAAAAGACTTAAAACGTGTAGTGCGCAAAGGGTACTATTCCATGTAGGCAACCTTCTGTCAACCAGTGGTGAATGAGGACGGGTCAACGGGGCCGATCAACCTACTGAAGAAACACCAAGTTTGACATTTATCGCAAAGTTCCTACCAAATTATATCTGCGATGTCCGCAACAGTCTGCTCTTCATTTGTTAAATGTGGAGTATAAAGAACCGGAACTCTGCTATTTACATTTGTAATTTTGAAAAGTACGCGCCAGCCAGGCGTCCTTTTAATGTAGGTAAATATTCAATACTAATGCGCTGTGTAAATAGTATGATTTAACAGCAACAGTATGCGGATTGGACATAAACCAAGGATCTCATCACATGGATCCCAGCTTGTTGAGCTGGTCACATTTTAGTAGGTACACTTGTTAGCTTTCACTAAGTCTTCGACTTCACCTTAATTTTAGATTTCGCCGTCGATTACACCAAAGGGTCATCGTTAGTCGTCTTTGCATCTACGCTGTACTGTATTACTTATTAGGTTGCTTATCCATTTGGATCCACTCAATGTCATGGAATCGCCACTGATGCTGGAACTGCCATTGGAAATTCGACGTGAAACCGCTGCTGCCTGCATGGGTTGCGTTTTCCTTTACATAATAATATGATACGGCTGCTGAAAGTTGTACGTACCGTACCAGTACCACAACAGAAAGGAAAAAGGTACAGAGACACATACTTTAGTAGGTATGCTTTATCAGTAGTTGTGAGTTGCGGCACAACCTTCACTGTACACTGTATATGCTTTGTTAGCACCAATATTCAGGGTTTCGTTAAAGTAGGTAGTAGATACAAATTTTCGTTATTGATGACACTTTTCGGAAACTTAAGATTTGGCGATCAAACTGAGTGGTGCGTGAAACCGGAAAGTCATCAGATATTGAGGATTATTACTTATTAGGTTGAGAAATCTCTTTGGCCAGAGTCCTGCATGCGAAGCGACATGATATGGATGCGATGGACGCGATTATTTTAAGTCATTTGCCCATCAATATTGGAAAACCCTCAGAATTGTCTACTACTAAGTACTACCTTAAACGTACCCCAGAAATCTGCGGTAACCAATACGCTCCAAGTCTTTTGAAACACTGAATAGGTATACAGAGTTGAGGCTCTTCATATTCAGACACCTGCAGGGTCTATTCTTTAGATTAATTAACTTAGCCCCTTAGCCCAGCCGATTTTGGAATTAACAGCGGTAATGCCGGTAATCTGTAAAAAATGATGAAATGCTATTTTTAAATACTTACGAGCCATAGAAATTGAGAGATAGTGACAATCATTCTTATTTTATTAGTAGAATGTAAATGCCTTGTATAAATATAGGGAATAGTATTGAAGAGAGCGATACCCTTTTCAGTGGTAGAGGCGAAAGTCATGAAGATCATAGCCCAAGGGGTTTGGCATCTGGGTATTGACTGCCGACTACTCATACTCAGTGACAAACGCCCGCCAGCAAGTTCTTTCTGTACTACTGACACTACGGTCTTTCGATTGAAGTGAAAAAACGTATTTATAATTATAAAGTTCATGCAAAAATAGCGTAGGCATGTGATTGTAATCGACTACTCGCCTTACCTGCCACCAAACTACGACCCGAATTCGTTTCATTTATGAACGCCTAACTTTTGGAATAAAGGGATATACTGCCGTATTCGATCTTCAAGATATTCACAAGAGACGACACGTAATACTAGATCCATTCTAGATACGTTATAGTTTAGATATCAACTAGTTCTCTTTTGCAGCCCAATTCGGGCAACCAATGTCTCTTTTACGTTAGATAGAGTAAGATATGAATTAGATCTCTAAGTCATATCCTGTGGAAATCGTTCAAGTGTATCTCCAGAATCGCGCAAATGTCAAATTTGACAGGTTAGATCTTAAACATATCGTTATCGTATCTTGGTGATGTCTAAAAGATATCTAATAGATATATATTTCAAAATCCGAATCGGGCCTTCAGCCAGCACTTTTACTGGTCCTGGGGGCCAATATTTGAGATTCGAGAGCTTGAAATAGAAGGCGAGTTGAGCGTCAGGATGGCGGGTGGACCTCAGCAAATTTGAACGAAATATTTTTAAACATATTGTACCTTCGGTACGGGTTGTTACCACCAAGTTGTTACCAGTGGTAACTACTGGGAATAAAAATTCCCAGCAAATCGAGTTAGTGGTAACTACTAAGAATTAGTTCGTAGTCGTTCGTTGAGTTAGCTCAACTCGCCTTCTATTTCAAGATTTTCAAGCTCTCGAATCTCAAATATTGGCCCCCAGGACCAGTAAAAGTGCTGGCTGAAACCCTTATTCCAAAAGTTGGGCGTTCACAAATGAAACGAATTCGGGTCGTAATTTGGTGGCAATGAATGTTATATTACGGTCCGTGGTTTTTACTCTTCCTTAAAACTGTCTGAGAACGGATAACAATCAACAGGATAGTAGTTTCACTTGATTTAGAAATAGTCATTTCTTTGTAGAAGGACCACTACTGCTATGGTGACGTGTGTGGTATACTGGTATTTCATTTCGTCTGCTTGACTGACTGCTTCCAAAGAGACTGGATTACCTACTCGACTACAGGCACTGGTTTCCTCGTTGTAACATAACATACCTATCTCTAGTCATTAAATTATAGAAAATGTCAACGCGAGAAACAGACAACGTATTGAAGGGTCGATAGCTCGAGAGATTGTATAGTACTGTAGGTACTCTGTTTCGGGAAAACAAGCTAACACCCTAATTATAGTAGAGAAAGTACCTAAGTACAGAAATGCATGAATGAAAATCTTTATTTTCATGCAACTATTGGCCCATAGATAAATACCTTAAAACTAGCATACATATTATTATAAAATATATCTTAAAACTAAAAGGCACAACGACGCAGTTCGCAACCCCGCAGTGTCTGGGAGCCGGCCGCGGAACCGTCGGAACTTGACTCTTCGGCTAAAACTCCTCCTTGGTGAAGGTCGCTAAATGTTCAGTCGGAACGCTCAGCACAAAAGTATTAAAATTCACACTGTGTCGAGATTCCAATTTCACGACCCTTAGGATGAATCTGGACTTGTCTCGTATTTTACGATGTCATCGACGTTCGTAAGATAGTGTAATCGAGACAGCGTCGTCGTCTGCATGTAGCAGGTATGCAGATTTGTCTAACGCCGGATTATTTGCCAGATTTGTCGGTGACGCCGGTTGCCACTGGGCTACCCTCCACAAAAGAAGGGGGACAGGCAGCTCCGGCGGGCCAGCCTCGAAAATCGAAGTTCGCAAATAGCGGGCATCTATTTCTGTCATTCTTATTACGCCTTCATTGGAGTAAAAGAGAAATATCGCCGCAATTTGTGAATTTCGGTTTTCGCGGTAAGCCCCCTGTTTACGCTCGGTCTCTACCTACATGTAGGTAGCTAACAGGTCAAGTTCGGTACCTATAATTTTCGCATACCTAAATTATAGACGAGGAATTCATTTATGAAATAATCGTTTTACCTTTTCATACAAAACAATATATTCTTTCAACAAAAAATGAACTTATTATTCTTTGTCGCCATTTTGCCATCGTAATATTACAGTGAGGTGATTTTCAATAAATAAGAGTTGCACAATTTAGACTACATAATATCATCTTTCATCTGAAAAGTATCACTTCAAACAAGGCATTCATACATTTTTTTTAAATAAAAATATTAATTTGTAGTGCGCGGTGTTCGACATTCATATATTTTTAAAATAAAAATAATAACGAGTTACCTATCGTAAGCTCTAAAGTTAATTGTCCGATGTTTCATTTGCCAATATTTTCAGTTTATACATATGTCCAAAGGGAGGGGGAGGGGCATACATTTAGTAACAAATTTTACTCTAGGGGTTAGCTGCCCCTCCCCCCTGTCCCTCCTTGGCGAAGCCCTTGTGTGGAGCGGTATGAAATAAAAATATTTATTTATAACATTTAACGTCTACTTATAAGATTAAACTAATTTAATACCTACCTGCTGTAAAATAAATAAAAATACCCTCAATCTTGACACATTGGGCCCCATCGACATGATTCCGAGGATGCAGTCAGCATTTTGACCTTCAGTGGAATAAACAAACTTTTACTTTTAAGTGTCGAGTAGGCTGTATCAGTAATAGAACATAGTTATTTGTACAACAAGAGATCAAAGTTTGATATATCTTCGAGTGCTTATTTTGAGTCCCGTGCAAGCGAAAGATTCTATAATAGATCCACGAGCGTAGCGAGTGAATCTAATTTAGAATCTTGAGCGTAGTAAGGGATTCAAAAGCGCACGAGATGTAAATAACTTTGATCTCGTGTAGTACACAAAATTTTTCACCCTATTAAGCAGTGAGAACATACCTAGAGGGACAGAGATAATAGAACCCAAGTATATCGAACTTGTATTAGACCCCGCATGTTGAAATGACATTTGACTATAAAGGTCACTTGAATGTCATTTTGTCTCACTCAGTGAGCAAAATCGCATTTTGCTCACTAAGTGTGTCTCACTCAGTGAGCAAAATGCGATTTTGCTCACTGAGTGAGACAAAATGACTCAGTGAGCAAAATCGCATTTTGCTCACTGTTTTTAAGAAGCAAAGTACCCTTGTTCGAGCTGCTGAGGTGAAAAAGCAATTGTCTCATTTATAGGGTCGGTTGCACCACACAGTCTGTCAAAGATAAAACGTTCGCAAATTTTATTGTATAAGAAACTTCATAGTTAGACCGTAATAAGTCTGCAGCGATTTTGATAGCCCACGCAGTGCAAGTGTCATTTTAAACGTCAACCTTCTATGAAATTATGACGTATAAATAACACTTACACTGCGTGGGCTATCAAATCCGCTGCAGACTTTTATTGTTGCGACTATAGTTCCCTGGCTTCACTCGGGTTATTCCTACAAGTTACCATCAAGTTCTTACCAGTTGTAACTACTGGGAATTTTTCCCCACATTTTCCTACAGGTAACTACTGGGAAAATTATTCCAGTGGGAAAAAAATCCCAGTAGTTACCACTGGTAACAACTTGGTGAGAACTAGTGGGAATAAACTTCACTCCCATTCCGTTGTCACTTTGTCAGAACAGTCCTTCGATTGCCGGTGGCGGAGCTGCCGGTTGGCTACCGAAAAGAACTTCCATTCTGAGAAGAAACAAGCGAGTTTGAATACGTAGCAAATTTGCCGCCTTATTTATGAAGTCCAAATTCATGTGAGTCGCTTAACTTCGAACTCGGGTAAATCCATCTGTCAGATTATGCGATTTTGGTATTAAGAAAAGGTAATAAAGGTAGATATTTGCTGAGAGGGTCGAATGGATTTACCCGAGTTTGAAGTTAAGCGACACATATAACAGCTCATTTTGGTACCTGCCTAACTGCCCTACACGAACGCTTTTTCTCCGAAATATGAACTATATAACACACGATTTATACACATTATATATTTTACAACTCTATTAATCTCTGATTGATGTCAACTTTAGCCAGTCTTCTCCGAGACCACGGGGACAACGCCGTCCTCAAAACGTCGGGAGGTAAATCTTAAAACGTAAATACGCGATTAAGTCCCGTTGTACAATTTAATATGAACCATAAAATCGAAATTAAACTTTCGTAAGACATATTTTAAACTGTTTAGACGACAACGGTTTCACTCACTTGAATTTTTAGTCTCTATAATATTTGCCATAAGTAGGTTGGGTGGTTGGTGGTAGGTAGGTTGGTTGGTTGGTAGGTCGTTATTGGTATGAACCATATTAGGTTTGACGTCGCTTTTTGAACGGGAGTTAGTCAACGTCCTGAACCTGTGAGTCAGCCCGCCTGCAGGATCATCCTTCGGTCTTGCTAAACGGGTCTTCGCGGACCTTAATGACGAAAAACTGATTTCATACAAAATTTTATAAGCTCTTATAATAATGGAAAGTAGAAAAAAATATTAATTTGAAGACAAGTCATCTTTCCTGAAAGTATACAATCTATTTGGACCCTAAATCGGAATGCTAAAGTTAATATTCTATTGGCGCTTAAGTGATCGATCAATCCTACTATGCCTGGAAAAAGGCTAATTTACCGACCTACATATGTGACGTTTTCAACCAAAAGGTACCACATTGTCGCTTGTTAATAAGGTTGATTTCAAATTAAAGCTACATGGAAATATCGCCTTATTGACAACCGACAATAAGTAACCCTTTGGTTGAGAATGGCACATATACTTTAGGTAAAGTAAATTTTATAGGTAATGTGACAAAAAAATGCAGGAACTGCACTAGTCATTCATATTTAAGTATACAGGATTACAAAGCGACTACAAAACAGAACTAAAATTGCGTATTTTAAGCTGTGAGGGTAGGGTTGCCAGATCGAAAGGAGCTATTATCGGGAAAAAATATCAATTTTTCGGGATTTTGGGACTTAAGTCGGGAAAAATAAAACATTCAAATTAAAGTAATTGTATTAAAACAACGATATTTTACATTATTGGCACTACGTCTGCTGTTCTGCCCATAGACGTTTTTATATAAAAACCGGGCAAGTGCGAGTCGGACTCGCGCACGAAGGGTTCCGTACCATAATGCAAAAAAAAAAAACAAAAAAAAAGCAAAAAAAAAACGGTCACCCATCCAAGTACTGACCACTCCCGACGTTGCTTAACTTTGGTCAAAAATCACGTTTGTTGTATGGGAGCCCCATTTAAATCTTTATTTTATTCTGTTTTTAGTATTTGTTGTTATAGCGGCAACAGAAATACATCATCTGTGAAAATTTCAACTGTCTAGCTATCACGGTTCGTGAGATACAGCCTGGTGACAGACGGACGGACGGACGGACGGACGGACGGACGGACAGCGAAGTCTTAGTAATAGGGTCCCGTTTTACCCTTTGGGTACGGAACCCTAAAAATAGTATAAATCGTTTGAGATCTTGAACAAACAAAAAAACCTAATAAAAATCAACGCGGGTCGCTCGCTCGCTCGACGACAGTTCGGAACATGAAATTATTGTTTTATAACGTGAAGCTGTTTTTCGGGACAATTTTCACTTTGTCGGGAATCGGGAACATATGCTAAAAATCGGGAGAATCCCGCCAAATCCTGATCATCTGGCAACCCCTATGTGAGGGGGGTCTAAAATGCACGAATGGCTTCAGAAACGGATGGAACAGTCAATGACCTTTTATTTATGTAGACGTGTGACGTTCATAGTTGACAAAACTAAAATTTGATCCAACGATTTTGACAGCTTGACAGGTTGGCGTCACCCATACGACTAACTAAATATAGGTTCCGGAACCTATATTTAATGGCTCACGATCGTGCGCCTGGTACCATATCTACCTCAATTTACTTACATCTATGGGAACAGTTGTATTTTTGCTTGACTTGGCGGGCACTACTGTGCTTTCTGATTTACATCGATTAACCATTTATTTATCAGTCTGACAGTTCAAAAATGATAGAGTTAGACCAAGAAGTGTCTGCAGCGATTTTGATAGTCCACGCAGTGCAAGTGTCATATTAAACGTCAAACTTGTATGAAATTATGACGTATAAATAACACTTGCACTGCGTGGGCTATCAAAATCGCTGCAGACTATTCGTGGTCTAACTCAGCGGTCGGCAACAAGCGGCCCGCGGGCGGCAAACCTCTCACTTGCGGCCCGCGAGCCTCCCTGGCTATTTTGTATGTATAATATTGATAAGCGTCAATGTCTGATAAAGTCATAAATGTTATCAAAGTGCGGCCCGCGTCAACTTCGTTCGTCTTCGTTCGTGTGGCCCTTGGCTGCTAAAAGGTTGCCGACCGCTGGTCTAACTCTATCGAATGTGAGAGTCATAGTCTACTCAAGAAACTGAAAACGGTGAAAAATAGATATACTGCTCCTAAAAATACGTGTGATACCTCATTAGATTCGTAATGATGTCTAGAATAATGTATTTATCGCACACAATAAATATCAAAATTTATAAACAAAAAAAGGAGGAATAAGTAGATATTTTTTATCTCCCCAATATCTCAAAAAGTATTAATATTTAAGAAACCAAAAGAAGGAGGATATTTCCAATAAAACATTCCATAATTGCAGAACTGTATCCATTATTTATACTTTTTATTTTTAACGCTGAACACAGTCCTCGGTGCCTCATTTTCGGGAAACGCGTGTGGCGTGAAAAAGCGAGTATAGTTTGTAGCTTTCTAATAGGCCCCGACGGCTAATCCTTTGTCTATTGTTAAGTAAAACCGCACGTGCTACTTACCTGCAAAAAAAGGGTCTTAATTATTCTAATTGGCACCTGAGCGCGGGCTAGTCCAACGCTCAAAAAACTAGTGAAGGTGCGCTCTCCGATATTTATTTATTTATTTAAACTTTATTGCACAGTAAAAATTGTACAAAAGGCGAACTTAATGCCAGAAGGCATTCTCTACCAGTTAACCCTCGAGCCAAACAGAGAACAAGTCGTAATAGGTGCAAGAAAAATTAAAAGTACGAAAAATTTAATATTAAGCATAAATTTTATGTTGAACAACATACTATTTCAAATATACATACTGCTATAATATACTTACTTATACTTACATACATAAAATACTAATATACATATGTGTACATATAATACAATATATATATATAAATATATACATATATATCTATATACCTGCTTTCAGATTTTTATGAGATTTACTTAACTAAGAGACTTTTCTAAAAGATGTCTGCGCAACTTGTATTTAAGATTCCGATAAGGGGTCATCCATTAATTACATCACACGTTTAGGGGGAGGGAGGGGGTCAAGAAAATGTAACATGTTTTGACAAGGGGGAGGAGGAGTCACAAACTTTGTGACGTCACTTTAACTTCATCAGTAACCGAAAATGTATTTAAATTATTTTATACGCTAATATACATTTAAATAACAAGTTTTTGAAACGTTAATCGTTTTTATTCGTTTAATTTTATTTCTTAATCTGTTTTGGGTTATAAAACTTATAAAATTACTAATATTTCTTTTGTCAAAAATATTTTGATATAATATTAAATGAATAATTGCCGATTTCATTAGTGTGACGTAATTAATGGATGACCCCTAACGCGACTTTGTTACGCATCTCGATGACACATTTTAGACTGGTTCTATAGCGTTCGACTCGCCGGCACTCAGTAACCGTAGTCTGAGTGCCGGCGAGTTGAACGGACCACACACATCCTAGAAAAATATTTATCCATTAGTTCATTTTGCATCTTAGGGCTTGTGCACAAATGACGCGAGGTTTGATAGGGGGAGGGGGGGTCACGATAGATCACGTTGGGGGAGGGGGGTATAAGGAAACCTCACGTGTATTTTTCTACAGTGAACGGAACTAAGAAAGAAAAACCTACCACATGAGTAGATACTTTTTCTCGGTTTCGTTAAACATAAATCTTCACTCTGCACTTCAAAATAGCGAGTCTATTTAACGAAATAGATAAATAAACAAGATTTTCTATATACAATACTATTTATCTTAAAATTAGGTCGAATGAAAAAAATTCAAAAAAATACACGTGAGGTTGTGTGGGGGGAGGGGGTAGCCAAAAACCTCACCAAATATCACCAAAGGGGGTCAAAAAGTAGCCGAAAACACCTCGCGTGATTTGTGCACAAGCCCTTATTGTAATTTCCATAGGAGTTGTAATTAGGGATGTACCGACTAGTCGCCGACTAGTCGGGAAAGCCGACTATCCGGCCACATTTGTAGTCGGCGATTAGTCGGCGACTAGTCGGCAAAAATGGCCGATTAGTCGGCACTTTATTAGTGAAAGAAAAACAGAAAAAAAAATAATTCGACAGTCAATATTTACGATATGTTTTATGTTTATTTTACTAAAATACCTATTTAGGGTGCATACGAAAACTTTTGTTGATATCACAGACAAGACATCCTCCAGACTGAGCAGCTCTACCCCCTCTGCCACAAATACGGTAGTTTTATTCCATTTTCGAGTCGAAAGTGTCTTTGTGTGACGTCCGTGTCTTTGGACGAACCAATCACGGCACGGGAACTCGCTGACCTCGTCCCCCGCACCCCCGTATTTTTGCCACGTTGCCACTGCAATAATTTGTTTGTAAAATAGTAAATTCCTTTTTATAAATAAATACGCTAAGATAATTTATTTATTGGTAATTTTACTCCTACGATTTAAAAAAGTACTTTTATTTACTTATTTTTACATAAATACAAGACGCGCTAGTAAAAAGCGGCAACATTGTCTTACTTTTTTTGGAATCTAATTAAGATTTAGAGTTTAGTCTATGGTTCATATAATTGACCGTTTGATCGTTATCGTATGTTGCTGGGCTGGTATTTTCCTCTACAGGTCGATCTCAACTGAATCAGTTTGTAATTCGTCGTAAAGTCGTGTAATTTCATATGCAAGTTCGATAGTTATTTTTTTTTTATTTTATTATTTCGTTTTTGTTTTTTTTTATGGTGGAGCCATGAGGAACGAGGGACTATTAATGTTATTTGAAAATGTTGAGACTTAGTCAGGGCACGTTGCTCGTAAAGACGCTGACCACAGGGGATAGGTTCTTAACTGGCGACTACGTACGGGAAATAGAGCCTTGGAAATACCTCCTACAAGCTGTACTGACGGTCTGCTCAGGATCGCAAAATAAAAGGACTAAAGAAAAGATAGAAATTTAACGAGGATTCTTGTGATAGGTCTTTGAACTGTAGAGAACACCTATTAGCCTAGCTAAATTATGATGAATAGCGCAACCAAAGGAGCAAAACTATTGTTTTTCATCTGAACTTATACGAAACTAATGATTTGGCCGACTAGCCGACTAATCGGCCATTCGAGCGCCGATTAGTCGGCTAGTCGGCTAGTCGGCCAAATCAATAGTCGGTACATCACTAGTTGTAATTCAATTACCCGGGTAAAGTGAACGAACGATTTTTATGCAGGTGGTAGCACAAGCGGGTTTACTTAACAATAGACAAAGGATTAGCCGTCGGGGCCTGTTAGAAATCTACAAACTACACTATACGTAACATTAACTATTATTTTAAAGGTATTAAATGAGCGTTTCTTTTATTTTTTGCCATTGTGACCTTTTTGTCACTTTTGTGTTATTTCTAGTCAGGATCGCGAGCCCTTTTCATCCTTATAGGAGAAAAAAAGTGTCCTTAAATTTCCATACATTTTTCAAACTTTCCTTTTTGTTACCGCCATACAAAGTGTATGGGGAAATGGTAACACAATAGAAAAAAAACTCTAGGACATTTTTTTATCCCATCAGGATCGACAGAGCTCGTGATTCTGAGTAGAAATAACACAAAGTGGCAAAAAAGGTCACAATAAATAAAAATGGCAAAAAATAAAAGGAACGCTCAAATATTCATTGAAAAATTTGAAATATTATGGCGTATTTAAAAAATGTCAGAAAATGTAGTAGTAGACATTTTTCTCAAAGTTATTTTTTCAACAAGTTAGGCAATTGTTAATTAACAAAATTTTCTCGTACTTCCTTCTTTATTGAAAGCTAAAAAAATGTTTAAATAACTATCGTAACATTTTTCGCTTTCTAGAGCCCTTCTGAAGTGCCGAATGTGGGAGATATATCTCCCTCAGCCTGATAAAGGGTTAATAGGTCATATTTTACCCACTTAGATATGGTACAAAACTGAAGCTAAAAAGAGACGAGTGTATAATACCTAAGTATTCCGAAAAATTAGGATATTGGAGCCTTAACCTTCACTGCACACATGCAAACAGTGTTGGCCGAAAGTTAATGCAAATTGAAAATGCTGGCGATTAACCATTATAAATTGAATCGTAAACTGTAATCGTCCGTTACGGTATAAGGTTCAATTTATAATGGTTAATGGCCAACTTTTTCAATTCGCATTAACTTTCGGCCAACACTGCATGCAAATGTATATTTTACCGGTAAAAGTTGCCTCTGACGTAGTTTGGGCCTGTACCAACAATTTTTCTTTTACACTCGGGAACAGAAAGCACACAAACATTTTGAGTTAAGCCAAGCTTATTTAGCACATTCACTGCCAACTTTTTCGTAGCTCTACGCTCTATACGTCTACCATCAGTTTTGACATTGACATAACGCTCACGTCTACGTAACTTACTTTCTATGCATCTCGCTCGTACTCGCATATTAGTGCAAGCGAGATGTACAGAAATAAATCACGTAGACGTGAGCGTATATGTTAATGTCAAAACTGATGGTAGACGTACTGCTCTGCGTAGCCGTTACGTATCCTGTCTCAGCGTTTTCTCGCTTTGTAGAGAAAAGCGATTACGAACAGAGAACCCGCCTAGCGAGTTCCCGGCAATCAATGTAACGATGACTATGTCCACAGGAAAAACGATCACCTTGTTCTTACACTTAAACATAGATATGCTCAAATTTTGCATGTACATTTAACATAAAACTTGTCAGATGAAGAAGGCTCAAACAACGCAGCATCTCTTACAGATGTAGGTAGTGCTTAAAATTGTTTTCCATCGTATTCTCTAGGAAACGTTCGTATTCGTCATGCTACTTCAATCAAGCTCAGTACTTTTTGTACCGAGACACTGAAATAGCAAGACACGTTCGTACGTTTCCGTGAAAATACGATGGAAACTTATTATGCACTACATCTGTACCTTTTGGCTTAAGACGAAACAGGAGCTGAGTTTTAAATATTTTAGGTAAATATACCCGTCTCGCTAACGGAAGCGGCACCTAAAAGTAGTGCGATAAGGACAAGGCGAAAAATCCTGCGTAAAAATCTCAAAAATCGAGGTTTCGTACTCCTCTGTTTCCTCCTCCAAAACTTAACCAATCGTAACCAAATTTGGAAATCTAAATGATTATGAAATTATCTGTGTCGGAGCGTTTTGCTTTTTTGGCTAATTGATATCAGTTTTGAATGCCACGCCTCTCATTGCGGCATAGTCAATTAGGCCATTTTGGCCATTTTTGAAGGGCTCTAGCGCCTTAAAAAACAAAAATATCAAAAAAAGGAAAACGGTCCGACACAGATATTGACAATATTAATCTGTGTTGAAAAAATCATTGCTCTAGCTTCAAAAACCACGGAGGAAAACGAGGAGTACTTTTGTATGGAGAAATGACCACTCCCGTTGGCTCTTAATCGTATGGTGATGTAAGTATTAGTATCAGGCGCGGATCCAGCCCTCAAAAAAGGTTGTGGTCACAGCCACTCCAAAATCGGCCAAGTGCGAGTCGAGGGTACCTGATGATTCCCCGACCAATAAATTCGCAGAGGGATCGCAAGCTATTTATTTCAGTCTATACACACTTAGATAGTTAACTACGCTAAAAACTCCTTCGGCTGTAAATTAAAAGCTGGCATTAAGCTAGAAATAATTGCCCCTGGTAGTAAATAATCTATATTCTTGCAAATAATTAGGGTTCTGTATTCACTGTGATTCCCCGAACAATTTTTTACAGATTGTCAATTTGCTTTTTAAACTTTACGCCGAAAATGGTTTCGCAGAGTCAATTATTCGTAGATGTAACTTTTGGTAGACTCTTGAATCACATATCATTCAGCTCGCTTCTGTGTAAATTAGCAGACCAATTATTAGAAGAATTTCATATGGTAGAGTAATCTTTTCATCAAGCAACCTTCAGTGGAGTAACGTTTTATAACTTTTTTAAAAGTTTTTGTCAAGTGGCACTCGATTACACTACCTACATATAAGTGTTTTAAGTAGTGTGGACGGTTTTACCTGTGGGCACTGCCGGTATTTAAAGAACTACTAACGATAGACTACCATCGGGAACTTAAAAAAAAACATTTTCTTATATTACTCACAATTAGTTATTCACCATATTAATAAATGTACGGTGAACAAAATTTGTATCCTCGTAATATAAATGTTTTTTGTGAATTCGGTAATATCATTTACCGAATTCACAAGTTTGTAAATAAGCTTCAAGGTTTCATTGTTGTTTTCTATAGTTTACGCATTTCGCCAGATGTTTAATTGATAACTAAATAGTATGGTTAATAAAAAGGAGGTAGAGTAGTGTACCTATGGACACCCTGACTAACGAAAAATCAAGCTTTATTCGTCTAAAGCTTTGCGTACTACGAGGGTTGCACTGAAAATGTCGGGAATAGAGAAAACTGTCGCATCTAGACAGTCAATCTTTATTTTAATGCATACTTAAACTCAAACTGACCACGCATATAAATTTTCTTTTGAAAGTAATCATTCTGTAATGCACACGGCTCATAATTCCAAAGTCCTTTTTGTATGGCGATTTTGGGGCCTTAGTGGTTTTGTATGAAATTCGTGGAGTAGCCAACGGAATTGAAGTTTTTTTACATATATATATATATAAAAGATTTTTTTTACTGTTGTCATATGAATCTTTAGGAATGTCGAAATCTGCCGATATGCAACTTTTTTGGCAGTCTTTTTAATTAACAGCACAAATGCGATTTTAATTTTTGACGTCGCTTTGGAATGACATGCTTCTTTAAGATCACCCATGGGATAAAATGAAAGTGACTTTCATATTTAATTTTAACTGCAAACGAGCGTACGATGAACTCTAGTTCATAAAAAAATAACAGAAGCCCATTGTAACTTTTATTTGTTAGCTGAGGGCATATTGAAAACCGTTTAAAAATATGATCCGAAAAATCACTTGGTCAAAAATTCAAATAATGTTCGACATACAATTTTCAAATTGCCAGTAATTCTTAAATACAAATGACAACCAAATGGAATATACCTTAAAAGTTTTATAAAGAGTTACATTTTTATAAATTATATGCCTGTTTCTATTATGTTATTTCTAAGTGTCCCATTCCCGAATATTTCAGTGCGACCCTCGTATACGATGATTCCGAGGTCTTTGTAGACCTCGAGATATTGTCCATAGGTACAAACCCTGCCTAATATCATACACTCCATAGGTACAAACAGTAGTCGTACCTATGGATAAAAATATCAATTTTAACATTTATGTATATTATATCTCTGGTTCCTATTTAGCTAACGTGATAAAACTAGTCTGCAATTATAGGCTATTTAATTATTGTTCAAAAGAAATAAATAAGTTTTCGACATTGTCAATAGTTTATGATTTATGAACCAAATAAGGCCAAAATCTGGAAAATGTCCACATGTAGAGCACTTGCCCCTAATACTTAATTAAGTAGTCAGAATTCTACCAAAAATGGCATGCGATTTTTTGTAAGATATAGATCAGCGGTCTAAAACTCCTGTCTTAGGTCATGGTTATCAATTAAAAGCTGGAATTATTTTAAGAAATTGTACAAACATTTCTGAATGTTTAAATTTAAGACTCCATAAGTACCTAAACAATTTAAAAAATTGCTGTTTATTCTGTATTACTAATAATTTGAGTTGTCAGCTGATATAAATACTTACGACAGCCCTAGTTGCACTCCTAAGTGCTATTTAACTAAGTAATAGGTACCGTGTTTCGGCCAATGGTTAATTTACTCGGGCAATTTTGACATTCACCAAACGATCATTCTACGAAAAATAAATCTACGTATCGATCAACTGACTACTCTGCGTACTTATACCTAATGAAATTCTGCCAAATTTTCCTCTGCCAAAGCGTCTGCGAAACAAAAATCGGCGTAATTCTACTCGGGGAATCAATAGGGCACTCTATTAGGGTTGTGGGCATGCCCACCGTGCCCACAACGGTGGATCCGCGCCTGATTAGTATTACACGTGTGAGTAACAGTGGGTCTTTCTCCACCTTTTTTAGGGTTCCGCAACGTCGGGCGGGGTCAGTACTTGGAGGGGTGACCGTTTTTTTTGCCGTTTTTTGCATTATGGTACGGAACCCGTCGTGCGCGAGTCCGACTCGCACTTGCCCGGTTTTTTACACTCCATCTTATTTTATTTCTTTTCTTCTCTACAGCCAGAGCCACTTTACTTACTAGATTTAAGAGTGATATATGTGCTCTAGCTAGGCTAAGATAAGAAAACAATAAACCCATTGAACCCCACTCCTCACTCTCTCCTAAGGCGTTGCACAGGGGCCACCAATTAGTTTCTTCAGGGGTCCGGTTTTTAAAATAATATTACCATCGCGGTCCGTTTCTACTTGAGTTTATTAAATAAGTAAAAAAATAATATAGGTCGGCGGTCTGGATCCGGACCGCGATCCGCCGTAGCATATTTCCTGTTATAGGATTCCGGTTGTGGCGCCAATGTTTTAACTTATGAATCTGATAACGATACCCTACCCCCCGCCTTCAGCAACATAAAAAGTAATTCCAATTACTCAATTTACTTCCACTTTTATTTTTTGATGATTACTTCCGTCGTGTGGTGTTGTTGAAATTAAGTAGGCATGCGCGAAATCGATGTTACCGATGATGTCAAGGCGTAGATACACCCATAGAATGTACGGGGTATGAGGTACAAGGCAGATGAGGGTGCCCTTGCCCGTGTCAAAGCATACACGCAGACTTTGCAGAGATTAGCAGCTAGGGCTTCCAATACCGGGATCCCGTCTGTTTAAACAGATTTTTCAATACCGGTATTTTTTAATGAAATACCGGGATCCCGGTATTTTCAAAAACGAAAATGTGCCTATTATAACGTTTAAAATCTATTAAAATGGTCAAATTTGGCTGTATCAAAAGATAACTTGCCAATTTAATTAAAGAAGATCATTTAATTGAAACAAGATCTGTGCATAGGGGCTATTCATAAATTACGTCATTTCAAATTAGGGGGGGGGGGGGGGGGTCTGGACATCGGATGACGGTAGCATGAAGTACGAGGAAATGGGGTCATTTGAAGCATGTTTTTTGGATGATTATAGGGGGGGGGGGGTCAAAAATCGATGACGTAATTTATGGACAGCCCCATATGCGTTAGATAAATATTTGGTGATGAATTCTGATGTTCTGGATATATTAAGGGGCCACCCCACGCGAATGACCTTCGATCTGAATCCCTTAGTTTTCTAATGTTTTTTGTAGCTTATTATATTAACAACAACAGCTTGAAGCAATATATACTGCAAAACGTAATTCAAGCCAAAAAAAGTAAGAAAATGTTGCCACTTTTTACTAGCGCGTCTTGTATTAATGCAAAAATAAGTATATAAAAGTACTTTTTTAACTCGCAGGAGTAAAATTACTAATAAATAAATTATGTTAGCGTGATTATTTATCAAAAGGAATTTACTATTTTACAAACAAATTATTACAGCAACATTGTCTTACTTTTTTTGGTCTTGAATTACGTTTTGCAGTTTAGTATCCTATATTTACTTCAAAGTTCATTGCCTTCGAGATATTTGGCATCAAAGTTGAACAATTTTAGGCTTTAAACTGGTTTTCTGGCCATAACTTTTGTGTTAATTAGTTTAAAATGAAAACCCTGGACACGTTTCTCGAGACGTCAAAGACGAACCCAAATATTTAGATTTCGTACATGTAATTGTAAGATTCTTCGCTGCAAACTAGATACGAAAAAAGTGTTTTTTTACCTATAATTTTATAACAATTAAATATAATTAGTTCTTAAAATTTTATCAAAAAGTAGAAAGACATTAATTGTAATGGCATACGAATGTTTGGTGCCAAAGAATATTTATTGGCTGATTATTAGGTTGAACTAAAAATGTGACTTGTGAAGTCAACAAGGCGGATAAAATGATTGCCAACCTGGCGGGTTGACATAATTATTGCAGATGGCGATTATTGTTTAATATCCTAAGCTAAGGACATACATATCTGGTGTAAAAGTGAGCCTTTAAAAAAAAACTCAAATTTTTTAAGCTATTTATGGTCAATACCGGGATCCCGGTATTGATGAAGACAGTTTCGGTATTAATACCGGTATTGAAAGAAGTCCGGTATTTGGAAGCCCTATATAGCAGCGGCACCCGCCAAGGTCTACCTCAGGACAGTATGGACTATTGAGAGTCGACGAAATCTAAAAATACTGAGTAAAAAGAATCGACTAAAGCTGTTGGAAGACCGGACGGGTATTATTTAAATTAAACATAGAGCAAAAAAATATATAGCAAAACAGTAGGTATTCTGCTGAGCAAATCATAATAAAGCTTGTCCCAGAAAAAAATGTCGTTTGTATTCGCACCGGCTGCACATCAGACTTCTGACCAAAAGGCTAAGGGAGATTGTCATATGTAAAAAAAATACCTTTTTTCTTATTCTTTATAACAATAAATCTCTCTCGTTTACATTTTCGAAGATATCTCCATCACAGAAAATACTACATGAAAAAATGTTGTACTAACCCTTACAATATCGAGGTATTTCCACGAAAAAGTAGCGGTGACGTTAATCTCGTCAGTAAGATCTGTTCAAATGGTGTTAAAATAATTCTAAAAAACTGATGGTAGACGACGGCGGACTGGAAGTGGTCATACGCCCTGGTTTTCCAACAAAAATATAGAGAAGAACATGATCGCTGCGTTGCAAAAAACGCCTACCCTGTCTGTACTATATTTTGCCAAAAAGTGCAAAACGTCCAAATCGAAAGTACAAAGACTTAAAGAATAACTCTATAATGACTTACTAACAAACTAAAGTACCTAACAAAAATGCAAAACAGCAAACTGAAGTGGAAACCACACCTAGAAAACTTTATTAAAAAATCTCAACAAAAAAATCCTGTGTTGTAATGGTAGATGAAACATACCGCATATTTGACTTCAAATTGCTACCCAGTCAGCAGTTTTGTTATGGAACTGATAAAAAAAACCGCTAGAGACGAGTATAAGATAATTCAAATCAATACATTTAGGAAGAAGCATCACTTTAAGCCTCCGATGTAGGTACCTGAATGCGAAGTCAGATCATTTCGAAATTTTTTCCATACAAATAGATACTTATAAAAAAATTTTTGATAATGTAATGAGAAATCATTCCCAGCAACTATGGGAAAATTCCCAAGAAGAATGGGAAATTTCCCGGGAAGAATGGGAAATTTCCCGGGAGTATAGGTAATTTACGTAGGCGGATGTGATACAGTTTATAATGTTTTATAGAAAAGTTTAAGAGCGCTATTACATTTCGGCGTTGAGCGAGTTTAGGTATTTTACGCGCTGCGGCAGGCCGTGCGAGCTCAGTACGCCGATCCCTTCTACCACGCTCGCACTACAATGATGGATTAAACATTCTTGATCCTTCGCGAAGCATATTGAAATCAACCATAACAACACTAACTGTACTTAACTTTTAAAGTTCTAAAACTGTTATTTGGTAAGTACGAAAATACTAAATGCAGTGCAAATGTACATAGGGGCTGTTCATAAATTACGTCATCTATTTTTGACGATTTTTGACCCCCCCCCCCCCCCTCAAATCATCCAAAAATCAAGCTTCGGATGAATCTGTTTCCTCCTACGTCATGTTACCATCATCCGATGTCCAGACCCCCCCCCCCCCCCACTCCTCCCATTTGAAACGACGTAATTTATGAATAGCCCCATACTTGTACTTATGAAGGTATATTACTCGAAAGAAATTATAGGTACCTACTCGCTTATTTACATGTTTCGTCATTGCATTTGGTACCTATAGGTTGTAAAGTTTGTATCAACGAGGGTTTAAAAACGAACTGGTACTGAGGATCTGATGATGATTAAGGTGGTCACGGATACCAATCAACCATGTAGTAACATGATTAGGCTCGTTTGATTCGTCTCAACAAGATCTTTGACACTGAAGATACACAGGGTCTGATGATGGAGCTGGAAGGTGGCCACGGGTACCAGTCTATCATGTAACTAAACAACTTCGTGTTTGGGCTCGTTTGATTCGTCTCAACAAGATCTTTGACACAAGACAGTACTCAGGCTCTGATGATGGAGCTGGAAGGTACCATTACCAATCAACCATGCAACTAAACCACATCGTGTTTAGGATCGTTTGATTCGTCTCAACAAGATCTTTGACACTAAGTGATACTCAGAGTCTGATGATGGAGCTGGAAGGTGGTCACCGGTACCAATCAACCATGCAACTAAACCACTTCGTGTTTAGGCTCGTTTTATTCGTTTCAACAAGATCTTTGACACAAGATAGTACTCAGGGTCTGATGTTGGAGCGCGAAGGTGGCGACGGGTACCTGTCTATCATCATCAGCTCCATCATCAGACCCTGAGTAGTATCTTGTGTCAAACATCTTATTGCGACGAATCAAATGAGCCCAAACACGAAGTGGTTCAGTTACATGGTAGACTGGTACCCGTGGCCACAGTCCAGCTCCATCATCAGACCCTGAGTACTAACTTGTGTCAAAGATCTTGTTGCGACGAATCGAACGAAGCCAAACACGAAGTGGTTTAGTTGCATGGTTGATTGGTACCGGTGACCACCTTCCGGATCCATCATCAGACCCTCAGTACTACCTTGTGTCAAAGATCTTGTTGCGACAAATCAAACGAGCCCAAACACGAAGTGGTTCAGTTACATGGTAGACTGGTACCCGTGGCCACAGTCCAGCTCCATCATCAGACCCTGAGTACTAACTTGTGTCAAAGATCTTGTTGCGACGAATCAAACGAGCCCAAACACGAAGTGGTTTAGTTGCATGGTTGATTGGTACCGGTGACCACCTTCCGGCTCCATCATCAGACCCTGAGTACTATCTTAAGTCAAAGATCTTGTTGAGACGAATAAAACGAGCCTAAACACTAAGTGGTTTAGTTGCATTGTTGATTGGTACTGGTGACCACCTTCCGGCTCCATCATCAGACCCTGAGTACTATCTTAAGTCAAAGATCTTGTTGAGCCGAATCAAACGAGCCCAAACACGAAGTGGTTTAGTTGCATGGTTGATTGGTACCGGTCACCACCTTCCGGATCCATCATCAGACCCTCAGTACTACCTTGTGTCAAAGATCTTGTTGCGACAAATCAAACGAGCCCAAACACGAAGTGGTTCAGTTACATGGTAGACTGGTACCCGTGGCCACCTTCCAGCTCCATCATCAGATCCTGAGTACTATCTTGTGTCCAAGGTCTTGTTGAGACGAATCAAACGAGCCTAAACACGAAGTGGTTTAGTTGCATGGTTGATTGGTACCGGTGACCACCTTCCGGCTCCAACATCAGACCCTGAGTACTATCTTGTGTCAAAGATCTTATAGAAACGAATAAAACGAGCCTAAACACGAAGTGGTTTAGTGGCATGGTTGATTGGTACCGGTGACCACCTGCCGGCTCCATCATCAGACCCTGAGTACTATCTTGTGTCAAAGATCTTGTTGAGACGAATCAAACGAGCCTAAACACGAAGTGGTTTAGTTGCATGGTTGATTGGTACCGGTGACCACCTTCCGGCTCCATCATCAGACCCTGAGTATTATCTTGTGCCAAAGATCTTGTTGAGACGAATCATACGAGCCCAAACACGAAGTGGTTTAGTTGCATGGTTGATTGGTACTGGTGACCACCTTCCGGCTCCATCATCAGACCCTGAGTACTATCTTAAGTCAAAGATCTTGTTGAGCCGAATCAAACGAGCCCAAACACGAAGTGGTTTAGTTGCATGGTTGATTGGTACCGGTGACCACCTTCCGGCTCCATCATCAGACCCTGAGTACTATCTTGTGTCAAAGATCTTGTTGAGATGAATAAAACGAGCCTAAACACAAAGTGGTTTAGTTGCATGGTTGATTGGTACCGGTGCCCACCTTCCGGCTCCATCATCAGACCCTGAGTACTATCTTGAGTCAAATAAATACATATAGAATGTCAGGTCGTTTCAAATATTTTTAATCCTGTCCGGTAGTTTATTAAACTGTACCATTATAAATTATAATACTATAAAAACGGTGCTAGGATCAAAGTCTCTCGTTGCGGTTTACACGCACACAGTATAGCGTTTTACACGGCGCCCGCCGCACACAATGATAAAAAACCTCGTCGTCGCCGTTGAAAATGTGCGGAGCCGACCGACACACGTCCTGCCTCTACAAGCTCTGCCGCGGCACTGAGCTGGCGCAGCGCGCGTCATCGGTAATATAGAGTAGTTTTCAAAAAATTGCCAAAAAATTATAGTAGAATTTCATAAACACTAATGTATACCAACAGTATAAGCAAACGTTGCAGATTGCTTGAGTATGAAAATGACTTCGATATTAAGTAGATTTTCGTAGGAATTGACACTTGTTTCGGAGAGAAAATCGAGTTCGTTTTACTTTGATTTTCTCTTTCTCAAAGGTATGTAGGAAAAATATAGTTTGATATGCCTAAAGTACAGCGTATTAGTAATACAAAATAGCCAGGTTTAGCAGAGTAAAATTCTCAACATTTCCAAATAAGAGCTCGCCATTCAGTGCTTCACGGGGTTTTTCGGAAACGACCATCAGAAAAAAAATCATTACTAATTTAATAAGTCCTTTTTCTAATATTTACAACGACATTTATAAAGATAAGAAGACGCTTTTACTGGAACAAGTACTCATTGTTTCTAATAATGAGCGCAAAGTCCTGAATTTCGTCGACTAGTATCATCAATTTTGCATTATTTCGACTTTTCTTGTAAGAGCGCTCTTAAGATGCTAAGTGTTGACTGAATTTCTGATAATAAAATAGTATATCTATGCGCCATTTCAAAATTCCCCTACTTTCCCTTCATATGGGAACGGCACATCACTAATTGGGTCGTTCTCTCATTTCGTGCAAATCGGTGATGTTCTCTCGATTTGTAAATTTTCTTTTAAATTGTAAATTTTTGGGTGTTCATGCATTGTGGATTCATTTATTGATACTTTTATGCTAAAGGCACCTTCGTAACCTTATTCCTTTTCCTTTAATAAGACTGGTGGTAATGAACTACGCGCTGGTAATGAAATGGGCATGGATGGTAATTTTATCAGTGGAGGGTAATGAAACAAACTTATGAAATCGCAATAAAAAAACTTCAGTTAACGAAAATTAACACCATTAATATAATGAACAACATTAAAATCACGTATCTTAAGCGCTGTGCAGACGATCAAGCCGACTTAACAAATACTCCGGCTTGACAATCGCGACTTATGATTTACCACCTAGCTTGTGGCGATTGTCAAGCACAATTTACGTGATTGAAGACGTATTTCGTATTGTTTATTTATTTAATGATTACACAGCACTACATCAGTCTTGTCACCAACACACTGAGAAACTACATACTTTAATTTAAAATTAACATCCAAATACACTCGACTGCCAATTTATCCACCGTAGCTCCATAAACTCGCAAAATCTCAAGCACTCATGAGTCAACAGGAGATGCACCAGGAGAAGCCTAAGGGTTATATTTCTAATGTCCGGTACAAAAAGTCTTACAAGCCTCTCTACTAGTTCAAGGCAGCCAGAGTCTCCACGAAAAGCCCAACAAGCTAAAAGTAGTAGGCTTAAGTTGCGCCTCACCTCCAAAGAAATGAAGCCCAGGGTTCCTAAAATAAATATTTTTAGATAATACATCCTAAGGAAATTCTTTTGGACCTTTTCCAATAGTAGAATGTACGTTGACTTGGAAGGGATCCAGGCTAATGCTGACGCCTCCAACTTGATTCTGACCAGAACATTGTAAAAAACTTTTATGGGGCAAGGGTCATGGAATTCTCTGACAATGCGAGTGACAAAGCCTAATCTACTGAAGCTACAGTACCAAGTGCTTTGATATGGTCGTGAAATGTTAGCCGCGTATCGAATATGACCGCAAGATCCTTTACTGAGACGACTCTTGTTATTACAAGAGTCTATTGATCTAAGAGTCTATTGGCTCAGGTGCAAGAAAAAATTGAGTATGTGTAGGAAATAGGGCTTGATTAAAACTACACACTTGACACTTAGCCGCATTGTAAGTCAGTTTGTTACCCCGACTCCATTGGAACAGAGATGACGAAACATCCTCCTGCAGCAACTTACAATCCTCCTCCTTCTCAACTCAATATACCAATTTAAGATCGTCCGCGTAGAGTAGACAACGAGCGCTATGGATAACCGAGGGCAGGTCATTGACCATTATTCCAAATAGGAAAGGCCCCAAGATTGAATCTTGGCTGTCACCAGAACGAGTATGGTACGGATCTGGTACGAAGTGGCCATGCTGGTCGTTGCGAGCTGCGGTTGATCACGCAGATAACTGGCAAAAATGTTGAGCAAATGTGGATTAAACCCAATAGCGTCTAGTTTGTGTAGGAATACATCGTTACCCACACGATTGAAGGCTTTTCGGAAATCATAATACAGGACGTCTATCAGGATACCCATATCCAGATGCTCTGAGATGGTGTCACTGTCAACCAAGGTCAGGTTAGTTTTCACAGACCGTTTCGCTCTGAAACCATGCTGAGTGTTGCACAGGAATAATGGTTTCACTTGTTTCGACAACGTGCCATGGAGTATACAAATACAAAAATACAAAATACAAAAATTTATTGTAGGTAATACACAAAAACATTTTCAGGGGTGCTAAGATTATCCTAATTATGTACAATTGACAAAGTGTAGGTACCTCAGCTAAGAAGTATATTATATCAGGTTGCTCTGGTTCCTACACTAGGCTCAGCCTGTCTCGTAGGTAACCCAGACTCAAGTGAGTTTATACAATTGAAACTTAAAGCCAAGGAAGGGGAAATACTTACTAACAGAAATTATTTTTACATTTTTACAATAAATGAATTAAGACACAAACAATTGTAAAACTATCTTAAATTATAATAAAAAAATAAATTAACCTAGATAAAATTTAAACTTATCCATCAGCATGCGACTCAATCAAGTTAATTCTTGCTAGTGAATGTGTGTGTGTGTGTGTGTGTGTGTATATATATAAATGTATGTGTTTGTGTATGTGAAAAGAAAAAGTGGTTATTTATCAACTTTTAGAAGTTCTTCTATGTCCTCGTAGGAAAGGGAGCTGAGCCATGAAGATATTTTTTTCTGAACTTCCCTAACAGTCAATTTTTTGATGAGGATTTTAGTGTTGACTTTATTGTAGACAAACGGATGGATGAAGTTAGGCAGACGTTGAGCGAAAGCTGATACAGTTGGGGGAACTGGGACTTTGAATGTGCGTTTTTGTAGCATGCAGTCGTAGTTGGAGGACTTCAAGACTTCTCCGTGAATCCTTGACACCACACGGAGGATAAAAATACCACGAACACTGAGGACATCCAGATCGCTGTACACTAGTTTGGTAGCGTATCTAATTGGTTTTCGAAGGGAGACCTTGATGACAGCTCGTTGCGCCCTCTCCAGAGAAATCAAGTGGGTTTTGCATGCTCCGCCCCAAGCAGTCATGCAGTATGCTAGTACAGATTGGCAGATGCTAATGTAGACTGTTCTGAGCAATGATTTGTTTGCGGAGTTACGTAAAATTTTAAAAACGTAAATAAGTTTGCGTACCCGATTTGCTGTGGTTTTTATGTGCTCCTTGAAATCCAGCTTCTCGTCAATTACTACCCCAAGATATTTTACGGAAGTAGCTCTGTCGATCGGCTGGCAAGAACAGGAAGATGTTGGTGATTGCGTTCGGTTACAAGTGTGAATTTTGATACTGGGTGAAATAGTAGGAGCTGAGGATTTTGTTTTATGAAAACATATGAGTTTTGTTTTTGTAGTGTTGAGTGTAAGCAAGCTGCGTTTTAGCCAGTCAGCTACAACACCCAGCCCTCTCTCTGCGGCTTCAGCAACATTTGTCCAGCTGCGATCGTGGAAGATAATTGCCGTGTCGTCGGCATAGCAAATTATATCAGCGTTGGGTAAATTGCCTGAAGCTATGTCATTAATGTAAACATTAAATAATATAGGAGCCAATACACTACCCTGCGGGACTCCGAAAACGATTTCCATATGGTTACTTATGTCTTGGACTATCTTGACTCGCTGTGTTCGGCCTGACAGATAGCTGCTAAACCATTTCAAGGCGATCCCTCTCACTCCTAGAAGTTCTAGTTTTTTTAGTAGGATTGGGATTGAGACAGTGTCGAACGCCTTGGTTAGGTCCAGGAAGACACCGATGCAGCTTTCGTTATTGTCGAGGTATCCTGATATTAACTTTGTCATGAGTACCACTGCGTCTTCAGTCGACCTTTTTTCGCGAAAGCCAAACTGCCGATTTGAGATTATGTTATATTTTTCCAGGAAACTGACCAAGCGTTTACTGACCAATTTTTCTAGGATTTTTGAGAGAGCCCCGAGCAAAGAAATTGGTCTGTAATTGCTAGGGTTACATTTGTCCCCTGCTTTATATAGCGGTATGACCGCCGCTTCTTTCCAAATCTCAGGAAAGATACCCTCGGACAAACTAAGGTTGAAAATGTGTGTAAGGGGAGTGATAATGTAGCTTTTGATAGCCTTTAGCAGACGGTTTGTGATCCCGTCTAGACCAGGAGAGCTATCTGGTTTCAGGCTATTTATTATCGACTCAACCTCTGATTCGTTGGTTGCAATTAGGAACAGAGATTGAGGCGGAGAAACATTTGATGACATTTCACGCGCAAGGTCCTCTTGAGTTTTGTTAGTGGTTTTAAGCACATCGTTGGCCAGCCTTTCACCAACTCTTGCGAAGAACTGATTACAGTAATCGAGAGATTCGCCAACTGTACTCTTAATTTGCGTTAGTTCGGTTGGCTTTTGTACATTTTTCGTCGTGTAAGTGATATTCTTGATTGAATTCCAGAGTTTTTTTGGGTTATTCTTATTTTCTTCTAGCTCGGCTGATTCGTAGTTATATTTTAGTTTCCGTAGAAGCCCGTTGTGAAAATTTTTGTACCGGGTGTAGATTTGTTTCAGGATTTGATCATTTGGATTTTTGCGGCATTTTTGATGGAGATGATCTCTATGCCTTGAGCACCGTATAAGTCCGGGGGTCATCCAGGGCTTAATCGAAAACTTGGACCGGCTAATGGGTACATATGATGAGTGTTTGGAAATAACGTCAAGCAGCAGTCGATTAAAGGCATTAACAGCTTCTTGCAATGTGAGTGCAGAAGTAACTCCGGACCAGTCGAAGTTTCGGAGTTCATTCTCAACGCCTTCAGTATCAATTTTCTTCACAAATCGTTTGTTTTGGATTTGTTTTGACGTTTTTGTGCTTATACCTGTCACAATCAGATCGTGGTCTGTGATGTCTGATTTACAAACGACCGTTGCCGCCGGCAATCTTGCAGTGACATGAACGTGGTCCAGACAAGAATCGCCACGGGTGGGCTTGGTCACTGTTTGCTTTAAGTCTAGTTCCGCTAACATACATAGGTAGTTCGCGCATGTGCCGAGTTGTGTGATATTATCTGACAGTGTGTTTATATTTATGTCGCCTGCAACTATCACGCAGGGGGAGCGCTTTATTGACTGTACTGTAGACATAAGCGAGTTGGAAAAATTTGTGGTGTCATTGAACGATGGTGACCGATATATGCCCAGAACATCAAATCGATTTTTGACTGCCACATGTAGGCAATCGGCATCACGAAAAGTAGGCTCAGAGACTTGTGGCATCCATGATTTATTTACGTACATGACAACACCGCCGGCTTTGTTTGTAGATTTGTGTGTTCGGAACGCCTGAAATCCAACTAGCTGTGGTATAATCGATCCATCATTGAGCCAACATTCCGTCAGGACAATTACATCCAAAACCAGTTTAAGTCTTGTTAAAGATATTAAAAATTGGTCAAAGTTCTTTTGAAGGCTCCTTATATTGTAAGTTAGTACTTTCAGGTTAAATTTTTTATCAATATACAGCTCGCATGACTCTGGGCAGTCAATGACATGGCAGGGCGTATCATCCTGATCAATATCTGAAATCAAAATGTTGAAGTCACCCATTATCGTATAGTTGAAAGTCAGGATACAATCGCTTAAGAATTTGTTCCTGCCATTTACTGTCTGAGCAGCGAGCTATCGCGGTTGGATTTGGTAGAGAACATAGGAAAGTATTGTTGATCGTAGTCATAACCTTATATGAGTGTGTGGTGAGACTGATAGCATTATTCATTGTGTGCGTGTTAGTGTATCTGTAAGGTGTTTGTGTTAAAGACTGTGAAATATTAGCTATCATGCAATGAGGATAGAGAAGTGTTAGAATAATCAGAAAAATGGAACAATTACGAAGTGCGAAAATTTTCTTCGGGAACGTAGGTCGAGGCGCCGACGTCCAGGATTTGTTCGGTGGGGGCGGGTATCGCAGCAGATGTCGCTCCGAGCCATCTTTCGAGGTCTTCGGCGCTCCGAATCGGAACTTCAGGGCAGCCCTCCTTCTTACGAATGAATATACTACCATTTCTGGTCCAGCAGAACTTGTATCCGGCCTTATTAGACTGCAGCCTAGAGTCACGAAATAACTCCCGATTTTCTTTGGTGAGCCGTTCATTGAAATACAGCTTTCTTCTGGGGCCATTAATTTCGATAGCATTCGTGTCCAGGTTGCGTCTGCTTTTGGCGGTCTTTAAAAATTCGTTCCTCTTGGCGCGGCGAACAAATTTTACCACTAACGGGCGTGGAAGCCTGCCCTCCGACTCTGGTAGCTTAGTTCCCCGAGGACCAACGCGAGTTACGAAGTCCAGGTCTTCTTCAGTCAGATTAAGGCCCATTTTTATCGCAGTAGTAAGGACAATGTGTGTTTTATTTTCGTTTGGGAACTCGTTCACGCCAATTATCTCTATCTCATTGCATAATCTGTCTTGTGCTTGTGCGTTTAGCTGGTTTTCGAGCTGAGAGATTCTTTGCTTAAGAAGGTCGTTTTCAGCTTCACGTTCTTCGAGAGCTCGAATGCGGATATCCGACTGAACTAAACGATTTTCTAGGTCCGCCAAACTATCGTTACACTTATCCAACTTTGAGTTGATGTTTTGCAGATTAAGGTTCATCTTGCTCATGTCCAAACGCATCAGCTGGATCTCAGCGGTTAGGGATGAAAGCGGATCGGGTCGCGTGTCTTCTTCTACTCCTTGGTTGCTGCTGGGTTCCGGAACGAGCGCAGGTGCTGATGCGGGTTGTTTTTTCTTCAGAGTTTCAGAACTCCCGCCCGCTGGAGCTGCGGCTGCGGCTGCGGCGCTGGCCGCTGCGAGGCGGACTGGTGTGTTAGTGTTGTCTGTTTTTGGTTGCCTGCAGCAGCATTCTTGGCACTTCCATAAACCCTTGTGTTGGGTGCTCATGGCAGCAAAAGTCTTAGGGTCTATGTTTGCGCACGCTAAATCATATTTCAGCTTACATAGGGAGCATGCCAGATATTCATTTCTCTTTGGAAAGGCGCTACCGCACCCCGCACAGACACTCGTTGTAGGTGGCATTTTTATTTTGTCAATAATCGATTTGGAAACTTACAATCGATTTGAATTCGATTACTCTTTTCTGCTAGCAACACTAAAATGCACCACGAGTGAAACGGAACGCATCAGTTAAAACTGTCACTGTCAGTTGGTATTCGACATCCAATCAGCTGGAACCGGTCCCGTTACTTTTACTACTAGTATGGATAGTACTTTTACTACTACTTACTAGTATGGACTCAAACAGCTTTGCTAAAGCTGAAAGAAAAGAATACCTTGACTTTGGGATCGGTCTTACCCGTGAAATCTTCCAATGATGATGATATGTACTTGTGGAGAGTAGGTACCAGATTAAGCATGGAGTATATTGGACCATTCAAATGCTCTAAACACCCCTTTAAGATATATGCAGGTACCTAAGTAGTCTGGACCAACAGCATAGAAGCCCGAAAAACTTACTTTGGTGTTAAGACCCCTTACATTTTGTTAAATTAGATCCAGTGAAGGTTTCAAATCAGGATTCCGAACTAAGTATTACTGGTTGGTTTTTGTCTGACTCCCATTGACGTTGGATTTACGAAATGACCACGATTATCGGGCTACATAGTTGGAAATAAACAGGATTCATACATTGTCGAGGGTACTCCTATTTTGAAAGTCTTGGAGTCCCCTTTGAGCTTAAGTTCATCGACAGTGCACCATGAATAACAGCAGATATGCCCGTATGTCCTCCGATCCTCAAGCTATATTCCACAGATGGATGAACTTGCGATGGTCCACCGCCCTGAGAGGGATTTTACACCGCTTTTTACTGCTGGTATCAGTTTTCTGAGATTTATCACGCACGAATTGGGAATTGTCGCTTTTGACGGCGGAGGCACTATTATTGCTTATCGGCCTGTGTTTATGTTTCTGTAGTTACTGCCCTTTATTCCAAACATTTGCCCCGTTCTCTAACTTATCGTCGACAAGTATCAGATGATTCCAACTCACTTAGCCTCTTAGTAACGTGTCAAATTTCTCAGCACAGTCCTTGAGTGCGGTCTGGTATTATATATAGAGCGGCAGATTATGTTAATCTACTGCGCTCTAGTTAAATCCAAAAAATCACCAGTTGGGCTCCCCTATATATTATTACATAGTTTTAAATGCTTATACCAACATTCTATTAATAATAACTTAACCCTCTTTCCATTAAATGCACTGCCTCATATACATTATCATTACCTTCTAAATTCGTTCATTACCTTCCCTGGCAAAATTGGAAGGAAAAGAAATGAATGAAACAGATATGAATGAAGTTTTTGAAGTTTTCGTCGCCTAGGTCGGTTGATATCAGACCTTGATTTCGCAGAATAAGCCACACGAAAGGCAACCCTAAAACACATCAATTAGGTATAATTTTAATAATGTACAATTGGTACTTACTGTATAAATCACTAGATGGCGATGAAGATTTATCTGAACCACACTCCTTCCCAACACGAGAGAACGTAGGTATTTTCGTCAAAAGCAACATACGGACGACCGCTGTGGTAGCACGCGGCCAACTGACTGACGAACAATGTGTTGTATCCGCTGGAAGTGCCATATACCCTTGCTATATAGCAAAATATAGCTAATCCATTTCTCGCGTCGGTAATGAAGAAATTGCTTGGACCATCACTTATAAGGCTGTAAAGTTTTATTGTTAATTTCTTAGCGTATAATATTATAGGATATAAAACATAACTAAATTACTTGTTTACTGAACCAACAACAAGTTTTCTATTTTTAGTATCTTAAGGTTCAAATGGAGGTCAAAGTTTAACTTCACGCGTTACATGCAGAGAGGAATGAAAATAGTGGGGGTTAATTGTAAATATAAAGAAAATAACCACCTTTTTAGAATTGTTCATTGCGGGCCAATATACTTTAGGTCCTATGTTACAACCTTGCATTAACAGATATTCGAAAACACCATCACATTTTTGGTAAATTGCAAATAATACCGATTTGCACGAAATGCGAGAATGACCCAATTACGATGAAAAATGCTTAAAAATTAATAACGGAGTCCTATGTACAGTCAGCTGCAGAGAAAAGGTACCACCCCTGCATACAAACTTCTATGTAGTGGTGGTACCTTTTGCTCTGCAGCTGACTGTAAAAAACCTGATGAAAGGCATTACAACAAAATCACGAAATTTCTGGAGTGATAAAGTCTAAAACTGCAAAAATGCGTACATACTTACACGTTGTTTATTAAATTTCTAACAAGAATATACAATAAAATAGTTGGTTTTTAACTGTTGTGTAAGATTTTGTGAAAATTAACATGCGTCATTTTTTTCTGGGACAAGCTTTAGGCTACTTTTGAGGCACGATTAATTTTTTTTTCATAGTTAAGTCATTGACTTAGATATAATATAATTATGCAGGTACTACGACGACGACGACGTACAGTATGACGTTCTCAATCAAAAGGTAGGTACCACATGCATTGTCGCTTGCCATAAGGACGCTCTGACAGGTTATTCGTATAAAGATACAAACCAATTTCGTCTTTATGGTAAGCGATAAAGTGATACCTTTTGATTGAGAACATATTACTTCGTAAAGACGGGCACTACGATGTGAGCTAGTTCGTTGGTGCACAAATCGCGTTTGTGCACATGTTCTTTGGTGCACACGTTACGCTTGGCATTATATGAACGGGATTTTTACTTTGAAATCTTATAGTTAAGTTTGATACTGTTGCAGTCAAAAGTGTGAACTGGTCAAAAGAACTTTTAACCGACAAAAACAGGCAAAACTGCTTTTGACTGAGCATGTTGGTCAAAAGTAGTTTTACTTGAAAATCATACCTATTTCTGGCAGCAGTTTCGTTTTTAGGGCGTAGCAAAAAAAAATAACCCTAACCTACCTATCTCTGGTAACAGTTTCGTTTTTAGGGCGTAGCAAAAAAAAATAACCCTAACCTACCTATTTCTGCATGGGAGCACTTTTGACTGGTAGTAACCATAGTCGAATAAAACATGGTCTTCCATTCCCAGAGTGACACGGGCCTACGTCACAACAACATGGCCGCTATATATAGCGCTATCGCATATTATCATATAGCGCTGTCGCATGATGACGTAGGCCCGTGTCAGTTAGGTGACCTAGAAAAGACGGGAATGGAGTACCAGGCGGAGTATATTATTATACCATGGTAGTAACAGTCACAATTACTATTAACCAATGATTTTCAGGTAAAACTACTTTTGACCAACATGCTCAGTCAAAAGCAGTTTTGCCTGTTTTTGTCGGTTAAAAGTTCTTTTGACCAGTTCACACGTTTGACTGCGACAATACCATTATATGGTAATATGTAATATGCAAAAATAAGAAGAGGCGCATGCTGAAATTTAGTATATCACTTAGATACTACAAACTTGACTTGGAACCTAAACTTAAACAATATCAACCTCAGACATCGCCGACGCTGAAAACCCTACCCCACGGCCCCCACCCCCTTACCTGCAACTGCATCAAAAATCTGAGTGGCTCCACTTCTTAAATGTATCTTATAGATCGTTTTTTTAGCATTAGAAAAAGACTACGCGATCTTGACGCGTCTTTTAATTGAAAAACGCTTTTTTTTTTAATCAGTAACTATATTTAATTACACAAACGGGTCTACCGCGATATAATTTCATTGTTTTTACCTTTAATTCCGACGTTTCAGCTGAGTTGCACCATGGTATAATAATATACTCCGCCTGGTACTCCATTCCCGTCTTTTCTAGGTCACCTAACTGACACGGGCCTACGTCATCATGCGACAGCGCTATATGATAATATGCGATAGCGCTATATATAGCGGCCATGTTGTTGTGACGTAGGCCCGTGTCACTCTGGGAATAGAAGACCATGTTTTATTAGACTATGAGTTGCACCAGCTGTGGTCACGGAAAGACTGACGTCCCAACAAATGTCAACGGAGATATTAATAAAACACCACTAAACTACCCGAAATTAGTTTATAAAAATGTTCGGGGTAGACAAAGAAATTGCAGCTACCCGTTAAAGTTTAATGTTTATTGTCCACGGCACGACACGCAACACTCACAGTATCCGTACACTGGTCCGAAGATATATCCGCTGGTTTCAACATTTGAATCACTGGTCCCCAAGTAGACGATAATTTGTACCCGTCCTCACGATTGAAATTTTTAGGGTGTTTTTTAATTTCAATCGCCTCTCTCACGATCCGCGGATAATAGAGTCAGCCTTTCCGTGACCACAGCTGGTGCAACTCAGCTGAAACGTCGGAATTAAAGGTAAAAACAATGAAATTATATCGCGGTAGACCCGTTTGTGTAATTAAATATGTGTACAAAACGCGAGAGTTTAAAGTGTTAAATCAGTAACTATTACATATGAAAGCAAAAGAATGAAATAATCGTATATGATTCATAATTGTTACATATTGGCCGTGACTTGTTTTTCAAAAGTGTTTTTGGGAAGTACTTGGGGTGCGAAATGACCAACAACCGGTATGTAACGAAGCTAGTTTATTACTGACTGGTGGGGGCGGCGCGGGCGCATACACCTCACTCCTTCCCCTTTAATTTTGAAACCTGATAACAATAAGAAAACACAAGAATTAAAACTAACACTTATTTACTACCCTTTTTTTTTTACAAAGTATAGTCTATTTTCTTAGTCCTAGGCCTCAAGGTGGGCCCAATCCGTAGCGGCCGCGCGGGGGCGTTATCCGCGATGGATGAGGATGCAGGTTCCACATTCGAAACGAAAACTTGCTCTGCCTCCTTTTCCACCGGTAACTCTGTGTTACACTCCTCACTTTCTATTTCACTGGAAACGGAATCCGACCGCTGAGTGACAGTCACTGGAGAAGGAGGCGGATTAAGTGGTAGCGGGGGCGAAGATGGCGGCGATGCCGAGGGCGGTGGCGGAGTGAACCACGTATCCTTGTCATCGTCCTCACCTTTTCTTACATTGCTGTCAAATTTTGTGCTCCCCGTATACCTCATGATCTGATCAATGTGCCGTTTGCACAAAACATTGTAATCGTTACCATATATTTCAAACATCCGGTTACCAATTATATTTTGTATTAAACCTAAAGTCCAAAATTGTTTCCTTGCTGTAAACCATTTTAACCATACTTTATCCCCTTTTTTAAATTGTCTACTATGCAGCCCTTCATTGTGATCTTTTAAAACAAAATCATTTTTACGTTGAGGTAAAACCAGATCCAAACGTGACCTCAAGCTACGGCCAAACATGATTTGCGCTGGCGATAAACCAGTAGAACAATGCGATGTATTTCGATATTCAAATAAATATCCTAATAACTTATTATGTACATCTGTTTGTGAATGGGCGGTAGATAATATACATTTTAACATCTTTTTACATATTCTTACAGAATTTTCCGCTTGCCCATTGCTTGCTGGGTGGTAAATAGGCGATGTTACATATCTAATGCCATTTATCGCACAAAAATGTTCAAATTCTGTTGACTTAATTTTAACATCGTTATCTGATACAATAACATGTGGCACGCCAAACCTTGAAAACAATTCTTTCAACTCGTTTATTAGAGGTCGTGTAGACGTACCGCTTTTCATAAACAAACATTCGAGCCATTTGCTATACGCATCTATAACAATTAAGTATACCCGCTGCTCAAACGACATGTAGTCGATATGTATCCTATGCCAAGCGGCCGAAGGGCGAGGCCAAGGCGCGGGCGCGGCGCGAGGAGGGGATGGTCGCGCAGCCACACAAACTGCACATGATCCTATCCATTGTTCGATATCGGAATCAATTTTTGGCCACCACAATTTACTACGCGCGATACTCTTTGTTTTTACTATACCTAAATGACCAGAATGCAAGTCCTGTAATATCTGATTACGATACGGCGTTGGAATAACTACCCGATGGCCACGGAACAAGCAACCGTTATCTACTTCCAAGTCAGCTTTGCAATTGAAAAAAGGCATAACTGAACTGCAAGTGATTTTTCGTGGCCATCCGTGGCTCATATACTTAATCACAGTTTGCTACACTGGATCAGCTTCGGTAGCATTCCTTAAGTCATCAAATGTTACTGGTGCCACATTTGCGTCTAAAAATTTTAGAAAAGATATTTCTCCCTCTTCCTCTTCATCATCACATTCCGGCAGCGGCGCGCGAGAGAAATAATCCGCTACTATATTTTTCGAGCCACTTATGTATTGTACGTCGTAATTATAGGCCGACAGTATAATCGCGTAACGTTGAAGTCGAGACGCCGCCATTACGGATATCCCCACCTTTTTACCAAAAATTGATAATAAAGGTCGATGGTCCGTTTTTAAAATAAATGGCTCCTGTCTACCATATAAATACTGGTGGAAGCGCTTTACTCCAAATATTAAGGCAGTAGCTTCCTTCTGAATTTGGCTGTAATTTCGCTCACTAGCCGTTAACGATCGCGAGGCAAAAGCAAGTGGACGTTCCGCTCCCGTTTGGGGATCACGCTGACTCAGCACGGCGCCAAGACCAGGCCCAGCATCTACCGATAACACTAGCTGTGCCGCGGGGTCAAAATGACCCAGTACCCGATCAGAACACAATTCTTTTTTTACGCTTTCAAAAGCCTCTTGCTGTCGGGAACCCCACTCCCATTTAGCCCCGTTGCGCAATAATTCGTGGAGAGGGCTCAACATGCCTGACGCGTTAGGTACGAAACTGCGGTAATAATTGACCATACCTAAAAATCGCTGGACGTCTAAAATATTTGCCGGTTTAGGGGCATTTAAAATAGCCTCGGTTTTCTTGGGGCATGCACGTAGACCATTTTTATCTATTACAAAACCGAGATATGTTACACTATTTTTAAACAAGTCACATTTACTTTTTTGCAATCGTAACCCCGAGTCATGAAACCTTTTTAAAACCTCCCGTAATCGCGATAAATGTAATTCATCAGTAGGTCCTGTTACGCATACGTCATCGAGCCAACAGCTGACTCCTTCTATACCTACTAGGAGTGTCTCCATTGTGCGCTGGAAAATAGCCGGCGCGTTAGCTAGTCCATATACGAGCCTCGTATACTTATATAACCCTTTTGATGTATTTATAGTAGTGAGCTCTTGTGAGTCGTCTGATAAAACGAATTGATTATATGCGTTACTAAGGTCGAGTTTCGTATAACGATTACCGCCACCGAGCCGCGCAAACACCTCTTCGATGCGGGGCATAGGGTACCTATCTATTATCATATCTTTATTGAGCGTTACGGAAAAATCACCCGCTATCTTAATTTTACCGTTGTCCTTCAAAACGGGCACTATAGGTGTCGCATATTTAGAAAAATTTACGGGTACCAATATACCTAAACCAACAAGCCTATCAATTTCTTCCTCTACCCTATTTTTAATAGCAAAAGGAACTGTACGAGGTTTAAAGAATTTAGGTGTAACATTATCTTTTAATTTTAATTCTACTTGAAATTTGTCAATTTTTCCTAAGTCTTCATTAAAAAGGCTCGAATATTCGCTCAGCAACCGCGGTAGCTCACTTCGAAACGATTCCGAACTAACAAAATTAATTTTTTGTTCATCAATAGCAAAATACATGTTAAACTTGGTCATAAAGTCACGGCCCAATAGACCTAACCGACTACCATCCTCCATTACATAAATATCGATGTCATGTGTTTTTTTTAAATATGTTATTTTTGTAGTGAAATAGCCTAATGGCGCGACTTGATGACCATTGTAGAAACACCACAGACCAACCCCTATAGACCGAGCTTATAGGACGACTCGCGGCCACCGCCCGTATGGTGTATAGGTCAAATATAAGATTGTTCGCGCGCCGCTCCGATCAGTTGCGCCCAAGGTTACGACCTGTTAGCAGTGTGCACGAGTCTAAGAAAATAAATCGTAAACTATTGAATTCATTGGGAAATCATGGGATATTGCAGCGTAAAATGGTGTGGCAAGTCATCTAAGACATCCACTTACGAAACAGATGGAATAACATCCCACAGGAAAGTCAAATTCATTATTTCATTGAATAATGTTTCTTGTCCGCGGGGTTCATTTTATACTGGTCGTAAGCAGAGGCGAAGTATGTCCGTCCCTTTTCGTCAACTTGAAAATGCAATGCGCTATCCCTTTCCCGTTCGACTAGTGATGTGACGATGATGGTTTTTCAGTTGCGGAAACTTCGTGCTTCGTCATACCGTATTGTACCATTTTAGACATAATATATAGGTAATATGTTGTGTAAGTTTTTTAGAATCCTCTAGGCCAGCGGAGCAGTTAGGCCGCATGTCACGAGATGGACCTGATGACGAACTTCAAAGAAGTGCGAGGGAACTCGGTGTTGGTTTGTGATAGACATATGTTGTATGGGTTTTTTAGAATCCTCTAGGTGAGCAGTTAGGTCTCATGTCACGAGATGGACCTGATGACGAACTTCAAAGAAGTGCGAGGGAACTCGGTTTTGGTTTGTGATAGACATATGTTGTATGGGTTTTTTAGAATCCTCTAGGTGAGCAGTTAGGTCTCATGTCACGAGATGGACCTGATGATGAACTCCAAAGAAGTGCGAGGGATCTCGGTGTTGGTTTGTGATAGACATATGTTGTATGGGTTTTTTAGAATCCTCTAGGTGAGCAGTTAGGTCTCATGTCACGAGATGGACCTGATGATAAACTTCAAAGAAGTGCGAGGGAACCCGGTGTTGGTATGTATTAGACATATGTTGTATGGGTTTTTTAGAATCCTCTAGGTGAGCAGTTAGGTCTCATGTCACGAAATGGACCTGATGATGAACTTCAAAGAAGTGCGAGAGAACTCGGAGTTGATTTGTAATAGGCATATGTTATTGGTCCATTTGAATATGTTTTCAATACAACCTTATATGACCTTAATAAACCGGACAAAAGAAAATAATTGTATGAGATTTTGGCGACACTTTTTTCTCGTATCGAATGAGATTGCGATTCTGAGTGGAAATAATATAAAAATTCTAAACTTTAAAATTCATGTTCTGGGTACTTTAAACAGAAATGCCCTAATAAGTTAAGTAAACATTTCAGGTACATTGTTAAATTACTTAATGAAATATTAAATTAATCAATATAAATATTAAGTAAGTTTACTCTAAGTATTCTAAATTGGTAACAATTTTACCACAATAAATTTCGGTGTCACTGGTAGCAGTACCCACTACCTGTAATGAACATGTCCCATCCCTACGCTTACACGTGTCAGCGCGCCATGTTTGAAACGACCAATCGCAACGCCGTGAGCACCCCTCCCGCACCTCACAGTTTGGTGATTTGCGTCGGGAACAAAATGGCCAATATTAGGTTTCTAGAGGCGGTGTTCTGTGAGAAACACATTCTCATATCGCATTTTTTTAATTTACAGTCCGAAAAGGTTTTATAATATAATTTATCACTTATCACACTCGGCCCTGAACCACAATCAAGTTCCATTGTTAAGTTTTTACCGTTAAGGTCCACTTCCAATAATATTGGTGCATTATTAACGTACCTTAAATTAAATAGCTCGCACTCCTTGCAACCTTCAGCACTCTGAGAGACCTCAGCTGATCCATCAAGGTCAGCTTGAATGCAGTTAACACGACACTGTTTCGCCTTCTCAGCGCTGCACACCTTTTTTAAGTGCCCTTTTTGTCCACACACCTGGCAGCGGTAGTTCTTGTATTTACATTTACTTGCGTCGTGGCTCTTAAGCCCGCACACGGAGCAGCGTCGAGAGTCGGAGGACCCCCCGGTACCAGGGCGACTAGTACCAACCCGGTACATCGGCTCCTGCTTCACTTGCACGACGGCAGCAGGAACAGACGTAGTACGTGCGCTTCTAGCATACGCAGCCTTCTGGGCCACTTCCACGGCCTTCGCGAACGTCAACGTGGCAGCATCCTGCTCGAACAGCCGGTCGCGCTCTGGGCCTACGCTCAGCCCCAGCACGAATCTGTCCCTATGCAGCTCATCCAAGGGGGCTCCAAACTCGCAGCGTACAGCAAGTCCACTTATTCGAGCCGCCCATTGTTCGATGTTTTCTGCAACGTCACGCGTCGCCTCGTAAAATTTCGCCCGTTCGACGAAAATACAACGTTTTGGCGCTAATTGTTTATCTAACGCAGCTACTAGCTCCTCGAACTTAGAATCCTCGACCTTCTTCGGATGCACTAAGTTCCTTACCAGTCGGTATGTCTCGTCACTTAAATGAGTGTTAAAAGCAAAGCACACTTATTGTCCTCGGTCACCTTATTTAACTTAACATATTGCACTAATCTGCTTTTAAAAATCTCCCATTCCTGGGAATTGTGGTCAAACGCGGTTAAACTTCCGAGGATATTTGACATGATTTAAAAACAGATTAAATTATAATCACACACACGCGGTAAACGTCCGTTCGTCGCCAGTGGGAAGTACTTGGGGTGCGAAATGACCAACAACCGGTATGTAACGAAGCTAGTTTATTACTGACTGGTGGGGGCGGCGCGGGCGCATACACCTCAGTTTTTCAATAAAAAGACACGTCAAGATTGTTTACCTTTTTTCTAATTCTAAAAAAAACGAACTATAGGAACACGAAGATTCATTCTGCCAAAGGAAATCTTTTTTCAGAAAACACCGTATTTGTCCTTTTTAGGGTTCCGTACCCAAAGGGTAAAACGGGACCCTATTACTAAAACTCCGCTGTCCGTCCGTCCGTCTGTCACCAGGCTGTATCTCACGAACCGTGATAGCTAGACAGTTGAAATTTTCACAGATGATGTATTTCTGTTGCCGCTATAACAATAAATACTAAAAACAGAATAAAATAAAGATTTAAGTGGGGCTCCCATACAACAAACGTGATTTTTGACCGAAGTTAAGCAACGTCGGGCGGGGTCAGTACTTGCATGGGTGACCGTTTTTTCTTGCCGTTTTTTGCATTATGGTACGGAACCCTTCGTGCGCGAGTCCGACTCGCACTTGCCCGGTTTTTTATGGTTTGTGCAGGTACGACTTAATAGAAGGTACCTACGGTGAGTTCACAAACATTATAACTTATAAGCCCAACGTTCCAAAAATGTGTAGATGTCTAGTCAAATGTCCCTTTGTCGCTTAACATAAGGACGAAATTTGCTTGTAATTTTATACGAATAACCTGTCCAAGCGTCCTTATGGCAAGCGACAAAATGGGACCCTTTGACTAGACATTTTTGCTTGGAAACGACACAAATATTATATTTGGGCATTTTCACTCAAAAATACCTATACCATTTACTTTTTTTTTAATCCATCAACTTTTGGGTTATTTCTACTCAGAATCACGAGGACTATCGATTTAAAAAGAAAAAAAATGTGTCTCAAAAAAAATTACAGTTTTGTAACCCATTTTCACATACTTACATTTTGTATGGAAACCGACACCCAAAATTTGTATGAAAATCGGGGTACACTTTTTTCTTTGTCTGATTCAATAGTACTCGTGATTCTGAGTCTAAATAACCCAAAAGTTGATGGTTTTTCGAAAAAAAGTAAAACTGAATACCCCCACTAAGACTTTATTGTCAGTGTTTTAGAGGCGTGTAAATACTGTAAATGTTTATGGAACTTTGGCAAAGATGTTTGTGAACTCGTCTGTACCTATTCAAAGTAGGTACAGGTACCATAGTCTATTATGATTACCTACTTATAACATATGTTAGGTAACTTTTTGAAAGATCCTATAGTGAAGCTAAAAAGCAACTGACCAAAAAATAGTCTACGCACGGTACCGTCTATTTTTCATTTCTCATGCTCTGAAAGGAGGGTCATTGTTGTTCTAAAATGTGTGCCGAAAATGATACGTTTCTAGACTACAGCATTTTATTTTCCAAATACAATTTTTTTTAAGATAAACAATTGAAGTAAGTATGGTTTTTTAATGGATTTATAATACAATATCCATTCTGATATTTAACAATAACGATACTTTTAAACACCTAAATTGTTAATTAAAGTAGGTACCTGCAAAAAATAGTAAACAGTATATAAATAAAGTACCTACCCTCAAGAAATAGTATATAAATTTATTATTCCTTAGTCATGTTTAAAAAAAAACACATGCTTATTTACTTTCCTCGTAGGTATTCGAAAAGAAAAGTAGAGTGTTTAACTCGGGTGAAAAGCACCATTTCATCCCTTTGGTTACCGTCAACCGGGGTCAATAAATAATAATAAAAAAAATCATTTATTCAGATGAAATAAACCCTATTATACAGATTTTTTCTTCTGCCAAACTGCAGGGCAGTTTGTTGGCAGAGGGAACTCCCTTAAAACATAGATGGGTAGACTTAGCTAATTGCCTAATTAATTGTTAACTTAAGTACATCTTATTGCTTATGCTGGTAACTTTATCTTAATTTTAGGGATTTTAACTTTATAGGGATGGCGGGGGTGAATAGGGCCGAACTTATGTGATTAACCTGACAATTTCTTAAAAAAATACCCGCATAAAATGCAACCCTATTCACCCCCGTTGACGGTAATAATCCACTATGTCGAGTGGCAAAGCGCTTGCGTACATGAGTCAAATATGCAAGGTAAACTCTGCATATGATAAAGAACAGTTAACAAAGGCTGGTAAAAACCCTAAAAGCTTAAGGCAATCAATAAATAATATCACTAACCGAAAACCTAACAAAACCGAAAATACTGAAGTACTAGATATTAAAATTACTCCTTTTGAATCTGTAAATGCCGTTAACAAGTACTTTGCTGACGTTGGGAAATCTTTGGCAGAAAATATTTTATCAGACAATACCCATCAACCTCATACAGCTGATAAACACTCTAATCCCCTATTATCTTCTTTTGTGCTACTAGAAACTGACCCTAAGGAAGTTCATACTATTTTAATGAGTCTGAAATCAGATAGTGCCCCGGGTTGGGATAACATCTCGGCAAAGTTCTTAAAAATGGCTAGCAGCTTTATTGTACCTGTTCTCACCCACCTATTTGAACTATAGAAATATATTGAACTAAAGAAAGCGATTACAAAAGCCCCAGTATACAAAAGCGGGAGCAGAGACGAAGCATCAAACTACAGGCCTATCTCAGTACTACCAGCTATTTCAAAAATCTTAGAGAAACTCCTCAATAACCGACTTATAACTTACCTCGACAAGTTCAGTATAGGTACTTTCAAATTCGCAATATGGTTTTAGGAAAGCTATGTCAACCGAAGATGCGGTGACAACTCTTTCTTCTTTAATAGTAAATAAAATTGACAATAACCAAAAATGCTTAACAGTCTTCTTAGACCTTAAAAAAGCTTTCGACACTGTTTCTATTCCCTCTCTGGTTAAAGCATTAGAAAACATAGGCATAAGAGACATTCCATTGAAGTTATTATACAGGATGTCCCATAAGTGACACGTCACAGTGACACTGGAGGTAGACCAAGCCAAGAGGACCCAAACCAACTTAACATGACCCCAGTAAAAGTGGCACCGTTTTTGAGTTATTGCCAAATTAAGGTTTTTCATGAATTTTGACCGTTTTTAACATTGTTAGTGCCAGTGTGCACTCGGAAAGGTCTCGAAGTTAGTTTTTTTATGTGTACGGCATCATGAATAGTTAATTAAGATAACAGAATAGGTATTTTATCGATAAACAATGTAAAATGCAAAAAAGTACTGGTTTAATCTTGAATTAAATTCACAGCGAAACGTTAATTTCGACTTTGACCACCTGTCGTGAAAAAAAATTACTAGAAAAGTAGTGAGCAAATAACGTCAAAATATTGAGCATGTTATGCAGATTCAAAAATGCAGATCCTTCTATTTCAAATGTAGATAGTACTAAATATCTTAGTATTTTAGTTGACCAACGACTATCCTGGCACCTGCACACTGAGCTAATAATGTCCCGTACAAGAAAATTAATTTGGATATTTAAAAACCTGAGACACAAAGCCTCCAAGAACCTACTCAAACAGATATATTTAACCCTAGCCCAATCTATTCTTACTTATTGTATACCTGTTTGGGGAGGCGCCACGAAAATAAAATTTCTTGAACTTGTAAGAGCCCAAAGATCTCTATTAAAAGTAATTCACTTTAAGCCTTTTAGATACCCCACCACAGATCTGTATTTATTAAACTATCTGACGTTTTATCTGTTAGAAAGCTATATATTTTATTTGATACTCTAAGACTGCACAAATCTATGCATTTAAAACCCATTGTACACAATAGAAGAAGGAAAGATAATATTGTACCAATCACGACTATTACACACACCTACCCACTACCTTTGCGAGTAGACAATTCACCACTAGATCTGCAAAAGTGTATAACTTTATTAACAAGCAATTGAATGGATCAAGACAAAAACATACTATGATATTGAAAACTTAGTACAAAACGCTGTTGAAATTTAATTCTGATTCACATATTATACACATGTCATATCTAATATGAAAAGGATAGTACATACATAGATATATAAATTTAATTTCATGTTTTAATATTCTTTCTAGAGATTTTTGTTTTTTTTTTGTTATAATTTGCGTTATATTTAATTTTTACTATAATAAAGAGTTCTTGTTTGATTATTCTTCATCATATGTTTAAATTTACCAACTAAGAGAAGAGCAGTACCTCTTAACACAGGTAATGATTTACTTAAAAAGAGGTACCATCACTTTATGTACAATGTAAACTACTGTTGATTGAATAAATAATTTTTAATTTTTTAATTTTAAAACTCATTCTATGCAATTAATTACGTACGTTTTACTCAAAAAACAAGATATATTTACAAGGTAGGGGTTACAATTCTGGTTGATTCAATATGTAAGTACCTACCTAACGCATTAATTTCCTTAATGTCTATACTGGTAGGCGCTAAAAGCACTATTTTATCTACGGTCCTAATTGTTACAGTACGGACGAGGATGCCCGCCAAGCGATGATGCTCGACTGCGGGAAAATAAAGGAGATCCAGGTCAAACTACACCTGAGCTCCCGCTCCGAGATGCACAAGGTCATCGAGCAAGCGAGACAGACGGTGCCGATCCTCACGCTCACCGCGCCGGCCCCGGCGCCCGCGCCGCCGCCGGCCCCCGTCCTCCCCGCGCCCGTCACCGTCACCCCGACCATCACCCCCTTCTCAGCCGCTCTTGGCAACTCCATGTCAGGCTTCGGCATCCCCGGAATAGGCAACCCTAACGAGATACCGCAACCCGCTGTCATTGAACCACCCGCGCCGCTTGTAAGCCCTACTGAAATTCTAGATGAAGACGACAGGACGGAAAGGAAACGCAGCAAGGAAAAGGATAGACGGCGTTCGCGAACGCGATCCAGGTCTCGTGATAGGGATCGGAAGGACCGTAAACGGGATAGGCGCGACCGATCCCGCTCGCGCGACAGACGCCGTAATAGAGATCGCAGCCGCAGTCGCGATAGACGAGATCGAAAACGGGACAGGAAAGACCGCAGCCGATCGCGAGACCGATCTGACAAGACCTCACCACGCCGCTCCCATGACCGTCGCAACAATCGCAAGTCTCCCGACAAGACGATCAATCTTGTTGACGATACCCCCGCGCCCCCACCGGCGCCGATGTTCGGCAATCCGAACCAGGTCAATCCAAACATGCAGCAAATTATGAACAACGCCATCGCTTCCATGCAGGGATCACCCAACGCGATGGATTCGCCGATAAACAGATTTAGTGATCCCACTATCAATGACGCTTACAACAAACTGAGCGAACTGGGTAAAAAGCGTAACCCTAACGCTTTCCAGGGTGAGCAGAATGGAGGAAACAGATTTGCAGGCGGAAGAGGCGGTGGACCTCGAGGTGGCAGTACTTTTAGGCGAGAGGGTCGCTCTCGCTTTGAAAACGATCAGCAACACACTACACCAGACTGTTGCGTGGCCATCAGAAACGCGCCCAACCATACCAGCTACGGAGACGTCCGTCGCTTCTTCCCTTTCCTCATCGACAAGCACGGAATCAAGATGATCAACGACAACACCGGCCGTCGCACCGGCAACATCTTCGTGAGATTCTGCGATCCTCGCTCTAAGCAGCTCGCTTTACAACGGAAGAATAACGAGTTGAAGGGGGAGATGGTCGTAGTGGAAGCGTTAGATGATGACACTTATGAGAGCGCAGTGGACTCGTACATGCCATTCCGAGACAATAACGCTCCTGAAGAGAACCAACCACGCATACCTCCCCCACAAGCCCCCATTTGTACTGTTCTGCGTCTCTCAGAGCTTCCAAACTTTGTCAAAGAACACGACATCATCAAAACCTTCAGCGATTTCTCTTTACTTTCCATCATGCTCAACGACTGCCGCATGACCAGAACTAAGACCGCCTTTGTCCAGTTTGCAAAACCCGAAGACGCGAGAATGGCCATGGAGAGGCGGAACAGTTACGCATTCGGAAAGAGACTGCCTATTATTACATGTGTCACTGACGAAGAGTATGAGAAAGAGAAGTCTATTCAGAGTGAAAAGATTGATTTTCCGAGTCAGAACGAGCCGCCGCCGATGGAGCCGGTGGAAGAGCGAGGGCCTAGAGACCCGCGCCAGCGGAGATTCGAAGGCGCTCAGCCCCAGCAGCCCACTCAAGGCCAACAGCCGGTGCCCTTCTTTAGCGCGCCCTTCGTTCAGCAGCAACAACCCTTCGCTGGCAACTTCCCTCCGAACGCACAGTTTGGCGGATTCCCTGGGAATGGTGCCATGGACCCGCGCACCGCCGCCGCCAACTGGGCCAATCGTCCCGGCTTCCCAAACCAGATGCAGCCTCAGATAACTCAAGGACCGGACATAGAAGACGAGCTTGACTGCGTGCTCATGAAGGGTCTGCCCTGTGACGCCACGGACCGTACTATAGTAAAGTTCTTGTCTGATACAGGCGCGGTACCGGCCCGAATCCATCTCATGCTAGATCCCGCCGGCGTCCCTTCGGGCGATTGCTTCTGCGAGTTCCGTACGGCAAGCGAAGCGCGCCGGGCGGCTTCAAAACACGGACATAATCTCGACGGCTGCAGAGTTACTGTCGATTTAGTGCCACGCGGCGTCGTCGAGGAAGCTCTAGAAGGGCCTAAACAGCCTGATCATAGAGACGGACTTATGGATAACGGTCCACATGGAAATGGTCCTCACGGAAACGGTCCGCCACAGTTCTTCGACGGTCCGCGCGGTGCCACGCGCGGGGGATTCCGTGGCAGAGGAGGATTCGATCGCGGCGGCTTCGACCGTGGCTTTGACCGAGGCGGCTTTGATCGTGGCGGTTTCAACAGGGGAGGTTTCGACCAGGGCAGGGTCTGGAACGACCGCGGGCGTGGTGGTTTCGACCGTGGTCGCGGTCGCGGCGGTTTTGACAGAGGCCGCGGTCGCGGCAGGGGTCGAGGGGGTTTCGAGAACGGCGGCCGCGACACGCGCGACACGCGCGACATGCGCGAGGATGACGACTCGGCGCTGGAAGACTTCGGCGCCCCGGGCTGTGTGTTGTCTTTAGAGAACGTCCCGTTCCGCGCTTCAGTCGATGATATCCTCAACTTCTTCGGCGACTTCGAGCTTACTCAGGATGACGTGATAAGACGTTACAACGAGCGCGGTCAACCGACGGGCGACGCGAGGGTCGCCTTCCGTACGCCGTTTGACGCACAACGCGCGCTCAACACCCGCCACATGGGAACCATCCAAGACAGGAGAGTGAGCCTGACGCTTCTCTAGCGCCGCGACAAGGGCTCGGACTCGGATTCAAGCGACGAGCGGATCTACACACTTATGTAAATATAGTGGAATAGCAGTGTGGACAGACTGATATTAATTGTATGGTTTACAACGTTGAGTTGATTCATACAAATTATGCGAAGGCCCCTTTAGACATGTCTTAAGTCTTTTCAGTCTTTTTATCGAGACTTTCACGCTGATTTTTCTATACAAATGTCTATTTTCAGTCTTTTGCAGAAAGCTAAATTAAATCATGTCTAAAGCGGCCTTATGATTTTTTGTTGTTAGGTCATATGAAGCACTTTTAGTGCAATTTTGTGATTGCGTTGCGTTTGTACTGTACAGCTAGTAATATTAGCTGGTAGATAGATTTACGTTTTATGTATAAAAGTATGGAAGGTACTTTAAAATAAAATAATGACATTCACAGTATAAATTCGCAGTTTTATTTCTCAAACCACACGAACACCGATGTTACAAAGATCTAGTTGGTAGTTAAATGTATTCACATCTTCATATGACAAATATTCTTTAGAAACGAATTCAACATGTACAAAAATTCCGATCCCGGTCCATGAAATATGATTTGACAGTATGTAATGAGATACTTTCAATGGTCAATTATTAAGTAGATATATATCTTCGGCCATAATTAAAGAAATAACCATTCGATTAACCCGCCAAAACATATTTCCTAGACATTTTACTTAAACTATTGTAACGCCAACTACGTTCGTGTTTCGCGGTATGCCCTCTTGATTTACGTACCATTTCGTACCTTGTCACAAAAGCAATAATATCAATTATCTAGCCTAGCGGCTTTCATATTGACGGTCAATGTGACACAGTACGAAAATGTGGTGTATTCCCATTAGCCCCCGCCCCACATGACCGTTGCCATACATGAGGCGGGGACAGGTGGGAATGATTTGTATGCAGCGGGACAAATGGGAATACACCGCTCCACATGACCGCTGCCACACATGAGATAGGAATGATTCATTTAAACGCACCTATTCCCATCTGAGACTGAGACCAGCCGAGACGAATGGGAATTCACGTAAATTGTACATAAATCAAATTCCTTGACAGTACATCGCCAAAACAACCTTCGCACTATAAAATAGGGTTCATATTTGCTTGGCAAGGTATTGCAACAAGTCGGCGTTAAAAAAGCTAAATAACTTATTCTATTCTCAATATTATACATAATTTAATTTAATAGCTTCAGATAACATGGTAACGGCCAAACAGTAAGTTAATTACATCCATTTCAACACATTTATAACAACACTAACATAAGTTTCAACAAGAATAATTTGTTTAAAACTGAACGTAAGTCATAATTCCATACCTTTATCCTTAAGCCCCAGTAATTTTTGGGTATATTCCCATTTGTCCCCATCCCACGTGACCGCCGCTATACAAGAGGCGGGAACCAATACAAATTATTTATATGCAGCGCCTAATCCCATCTGTGCCCGACGGGGACAAATGGGAATACTTACACCCATTTATAATTTTGAACCTTCCGTAGGTATTCAAAATTCAACTTTAATTTGTCCTTTTAAATGGACATTGGGACTTAGGAGGTTATAAAAGTAACTAGTAATTCTCTTTTCCTCTTTCCTCTTAAGATTCCGCAGATACCAAACGCTTAATAAAAGTAATAAATATCAGTAAATATGAATATGACCCATCGACACCATCGTCCACACTATTACCTGAAAATAAACCTTATTACAATAACATAAAGTCCATCGGTAGTCAGGTTTTTCTTTTAGAATATAAATATCAATGTTGGCGACCCGTAATCTCTGGAATGTACTAGTCAACTATCTACAGGATCGGGGTCAAACCAATACATATTTTGTGAATTTCTAAATTTTGGACAACTCAGACGACGCAGAACGAGGGATTGGTGTCCCTCGAGTTTCAGAACCTGCCAGCGAAAAAACGACCTTAAGATTTTAATTTTAGAGTTGAATTTTGTGTCATTGCTGAGCCGATATCGCGTCCGTGGGACTCAAGGAGTTCAAACTAAAACTATGTATCTGTATTTGTGATGGTCACATCTGCCCCACGGCGTGTAACAGCTGTAAATGGTGTATTCCCATTTGTCCCCGCCCTACGTGACTGCCGCCATACATGAGGCGGGGACAGATGGGAATGATTCATATAAATGCACCTATTCCCATTTGTGTCCGGCGGAGACAAATTCATAAATGATATTCAAATACTCATGTTTCCTTACAGTATTTTCGCATAATAATTTTTTCAGGTTAAAACAATTTTTTCTGTCATTTACGGCTGTTATGGGTGGTAGGGCAGACATCAAAAGGTCTCAGAATAATTGTGTCGCTTAACTTCAAACTCGGGTAAATCCATTCGACCCTCAGTACCCTATTACTTTTTCTTAGTACCTATATCGCATAATCTGACAGATGGATTTCTCCGAGTTTGAAGTTAAGCGACTCAATTATCATATCGTATGTACAAAACTGTTTTTTATCGTACTATGGAACACAAACCGTATAACAGATAACTTACTAATTCATTTGGTTCACATTTGTGTAAAGAATAAAATCTTCTAATTTCGTACAATACAGTTTCATATGAACTCTTTAACCTTTTGGACGCCAATGACCGATATATTTGCACCGCAGGTCGAACGCCAAAGACGGATTAATCGGTCACAGAGCAACATAGACCTACGTGCATATATGCATAAAGTTCAATTTCAGTTTTGACACTTCGGTGACGTGGCGTCTGAGTGACAGCTTTTGTGTTTGACACGGCGCCGAAAAGGTTAAACCTCGAACATAAAGTATCATGTCAAAACTGGTGTATGTTTTTTTTATGAACTAGCATGAGTGTATTCGGGTAATTCTGAAAATGCCAAAAATGAACTTTTATCTTGATGAAATTTAGAGTGCTTTTCGGTCCTAACCGAATACTTTCAATGAAAAAGTAGTTCAATATCAAGTAAGTCACTGACAGCGCGGTCGCCTTTAGCGCTGAAAAGTTTAACATTTAACTCGGCTCTATACTATTTATAGTTCGTTTTTTTAGCATTAGAAATAAGGTAAACAATCTTGATGTGTCTTTTAATTGCAAACACATTTTAAAAATAAGTTACGGCAAATATGTAACAATTATGAATCTAATACGATCATTTATATTCTTCTGCTTTCATAAGTAATAGTTACTGATTTTTTAAAAGCGTTTTTCAAGATCGCTTACCTTCTTTCAAGTTCTTTCTAATGCTAAAAAAACGAACTATACATATCGACACTACTTTGATAAAATCTCGTATCACACACTGCTACTCAAAGATGAAAGGCTATAACTCTGTCTGTATCCAGTTATGCATCCCATACATAGACACCACATTTTTTTTAATTGACAGAACTAGGTAAGAGTTTTTTTTTTTGCAAAGTAGTGCCGATATGCGACATCTTTTGTGACCGTACTTTAATTTATTGTAAGTGGTAAATAATAAGAAACTAACAACTAGCTCCCAAACATATCTACATATTTTCCATAATTACCTAATTATTTTATATACAGTTACACACAAGAAAAATAATTATGTTGTAAACATCTATTTCAAATTAACACATATGTGAAAATAAATAGACAATGTTACTTATGTAAACTAAAATGCTCTAATTAGAGTCTATGCGGAAAGAGAAGAGTCGTGGAATGTATTGGGCCCCATACATTCCACGACTCTTCTCTTTCCGCACTGACTCTAACAAGTTTTGCAATGCAAATTCAATCGAAATAAACAATATGTTTTTGTTCGGGATCATTGCCAAAATATATAAAAATACACGAAAATATCGTTACATACAATTTTGATACCATATCTATAAATTACCTAAAACAATAGTAGAAAATGTATTCAATTTTAGCCCACAAATTTGGCTGTACATATATAAGTAGGTACATCTAATACTAATATGTATGAATCCATATATTTCGAACGTAAATAGTTCAAAGCAAGATCCATCAAAAAATTTAACACAGGATGTAAAATAAGTATACGTAGTGATATTATTTTAGATGTCACTGTTATAACAAAAAATCATTAATTGTAAAAGTAAATGTGATGACATTTAACGCATTGAGTGCCGGGAACTCGGCGGGTTCTCTGTTCGTAGTCGCTTTCCTCTATAAAGCGGGAAAACACTGGGATCGGCTACGAGCGTAGGGCTACGAAAACGTTGGCAGTAAATGCGATAAACTAGATGTCGCTGTAAGGCTCTATACAATTATGCAAACTCTCGTCAAAAGTTGACATTCGACAATTCAGTTACCACAAGAAATATGGCGCCTTGGCGCCGATTGTTCTTAGACTTTACCCCTCTTCTACAATTAATGACTCTTTGGTTATAGTAAGTTCGATATTTCTGTTTATTCGACGCTCTGGTCGTTTTTTTAACTTCCTATGTATAGGTAAATATATAAGTAGATATAAATTTTCACGTTATAATCGAGTGGTTATCAAAATGTAATATCAATAGTAGAGATAGTATTAAAATATAATAAATTAATCTCATTTTGCACACTTACAATACTGTGTTGTTTTATTAAGGCGACTTTATCGTGGTATCATTGTTTATCTTTACTTTAAACAAATACTCATGTATTAACCCTTTGTAAGTAAGTAATTTATTTATTATAAACTGTCAAAGAGAATAGATAGTATAGAGGGGTCATGTCATAGTAAATTTTGTAGTCACAGTAAATTTACTGCCATCTATCGACACACGACTAAAACTCAATATGAAAACGTATAAAATTATCAAATAAATGTATATATATGGATAAATGATTTTATTATTTTTATATCATTTTGACCCATGTTCATTCACTGATATCTATGTGTTAAAATTGTTAAATATGAAACGGCGTCGTCACGCCATCTAGCCGAGCATAGGCCAAAGGTGTGTGCGCCATCTATCCGAGAATGACTTTTTCTTGATTTCCGAGGCACGTTTTTGCCTTAGACTTTATTCATCTTATACGAAGTTACATATGTCTTTGAAACTGTGTAGGTTACATAAAGGTGTTCAATATAAAAGTATCAACAGTTGCTAGTCGTCAGTTGTCGTCGTCGTCGTCGTGTCAGTTGTTTGACTGCAAAAGACGTGGCTTCAGCCTAATATCATTCCGACAAGTTTCACGATGATACGCCGCACACGATAGGCGTCGCGTTTAAAGGGTTAATAACTGCTAGAGCATATTTCGGCACTGCCCTTTAAACATATTAAGGAACTATGCTAATAAAAAATGTTCTATATACCGAACAGAATTAAAAAATCTACATAATGGAGAAACCTTATGATACCACGTACAAGTTGCCTATTCTTTATACAAATTTACGTATTATTTAGAAATTATAACACTAGATTAGGAGCAAATCTGACAGAACCACAATAGAAGTATTGCAACGATATTATATGTATAGAGCTTTTCAGATGAATTGGTTTGGACAGTTAACTGTTTAAGTAGCTTCAACTTCAACATTTATTCAGCAAATAGGCCACACGGGCACTTTTACACGTCAACATTGAATTTACATACAACCAAAAATAATAACAATACATCAACAAGCTAGGTTCATTGTTTAACCTTTCGAACGCCAAGGACACCGCGTCGCAACTAGTCGTGCCCATAGCGCCATGAACATATAAGTGTTATGGCGTACGCTGTCAAACCTTCACACTCTCGCCCTCACTTGCGCCCATGACCTTGGCGTGTGAGTGACGTTTTTGCTTATGATGTAGAGCGTTCAAAGGGTTAAAAAGCGTGCACATTGTGGAAGTTCACGTATGCGGAAAAGTCATGTGACTATGGGGCTGTCCATAAATTACGTCATCGTTTTTTGACCCCCCCCCCCCTAAAATAATCCAAAAATCATGCTTCGAATGACCCCGTTTCCTCCTACGACATGCTACCGTCATCCGATGTCCAGACCCCCCCCCCCCCCTAATTTGAAATGACGTAATTTATGAATAGCCCCTAATGCATATTTTGAAAACAATCTGCTGTTCGTTATATTCCTTCTATTGTGGACCCTGCATATGTGCCATTTTCAACCAAAAGGGTCCTTATTGTCGGTTGTCATTAAGGCGCTATTTCCCATATAGCTTCAACTTGAAATCAACCTTATCGACAACCGACAATGTGGCACCTTTTGGTTGAAAACGTCACATTAAGTAGAACAACTAAAACCGACTAAATGGTCCCAGCCGCGTTAAATATAGTTAGCTCTTACATTTGGTATATTTAGTAGACGAAATTGCATTTTTAAATACGCTACTACTTAAAGACAACATAAAAAAAAGAATATAAATACACGTACAGCTAAACAGGAGGATACCTATATAATATAACATGTCGCACGACTTAACATTTATTAACCCTTTACCAGGCTGTGGGATATATATTTCCCACATAGGGCTCTTCAAACATGTGTTCTATTTTCGATCAGTAAGACTGACATTCGATTGTCATTTTTGAACTGTCAGCCTGGTAAAGGGTTAAATAGACACTGCCAATTGTGAAAAGTCGCTTTCAAAAATGCAGTTCCATAACTGTACAAAACTATACTCTCAAGTATACACTACGTGTCCTAAAAATGCATTTCGAAAACCATTTTTAGACTAAATCGGTACATGTTTAAGAAAATCGTGGAAGTCTCTACGGAGTGGTTTAAAAGCATCCAAAACTGGTACATGAAGAACCGTGGTGTTGTAAATATTTTACGAATAGTATTGATAATTTCAGTTATTTCTTTTAAATTTCATCATAATGGTTCTATAATAACTTATCTCATTCATCTGGAAAGACACGAGAAAACGTTCTCTATATAAAGAACGTAGAATGATACAAAATAACTATTATACTTGTCATTGTGACAATGTTCTATTAGTGTACATAATTTTCTATACATACTTTTAGTTGTAGTATATTACAAATTATTGTTATTCATCTCGGCAATATAAGTAGATGCGTGTCGCAAAATATTATATTTAGCAATAAAATAGTTAAAGCCGAGGCAAAAATGTTGTAATAAAGGAAGCATTTATGGTGGAATATTGCTTACTCTTTTAATAGGTATACTACTAATTAGTAATGAGAATTGAAAGCGAACTAATCGATGTTTCAAATCTTCTAATTATTCGATTTTTCTGTTGTAAATAACAGGTTTAACCGAATAATAAGGATTAATCGAATCGACTTTTCAATCTTTTCATACTATTTTTAATACCTTTACCAGCAGCATTTATTAAAATATTAAAAGAATTGTTTTAGCTTAAATGACAGTCTAGTGGAACTATGGAAGTTTGAATCACTGCCTTTGACAACATTTAAAGCCGTAACAGACTACCGCACCGCACCACGACCTTGGTGCGGTGCAGCGCACGTATCAATAGTGTGTCAGCTGGTCCACCGCACATAATTATTATTATTACCATGTCTGGTGGTGCGGTGGGCATGCACGTCGCACCAACTGACAAGTAATAATAATACTAGTACGCATCGCACCAATTTCGCTCGTTGGAAGCTGCGTCCCACCGTTTGACAGCTGTCATTTTCAAATTATGACAGTGGAATATGTCAATGTAACTGGACGCCAATGAAGCCAGTTGATAACAAAAATTCAGGAGCAATGCTTTAAAGACGGAGATTTTCAAATATTTTCATGCTAAGAAGTGGATTATATTATCTTATGTATGTAAATATAGCCAGAATATAGCTCTATGGGTAACGTATTGAATATTTGTACGCCATATTATGGTAAAATAAGGAATGAGACTGAAAACTTTGTATACCACCCATCGTACCCTTATTTATGCAAATAAATATTTTTGATTTTGATTTTTTTTTAAGCCTTTTACCTACCTCTAAAAAATCAAAGAAGTATTAACTTACATAAATTAAAACTTAAAGGATTCCATGGCAAAAATTTGTTAAAAACACGGATTATGGGACACTTGGCAACACTGACGCACGAGTACGGCCGTAGTGTAGAATCGCACCGTTTAGACGCGCTATTCCTAGAACCGCTCCAAGGTCGCGGTCCGGTGCGGTAGTCTGTTACGGCTTTTATTCCACGTCACTGGACATATTTATCAGGGATGTTGCGAACATCCGCATCCGCAACCGCGTAACTTCCGCATTATTTTCAACATCCGCATCTGCATCCGCATAAAATCGATGCGCAGCTTATGCGGATGCGGATGTCGAACAAGTTGGTACAGGAACGTCTTAGCGGCGGCGTAAGTGCTAGGTAATTTTGTCATTACCTATAACGAAATCGTCTAGATCCAGAAAAGTCGGCCAAGTTACTGTTTATTAAATATAACGCACCTATATTCTTGCTCAAATACTACACGTTTCGTTTTCTTTATAAAAAAATACTAACAATTTGATATTTGACGTTTCCTAAGGACCTAATCTTGACATCCGCATCCGCGGATGTGAGCCTTTAAATATCCGCATCCGCATCCGCGAATGTCAAAAAATCTGCATCCGCAACATCCCTGGTATTTATCAACGCACAGGCCTGTTTAATGAAATGTTACTTAATACCTGGCCCCAATTTCACCACGCTGACAGGTGCGACAATTGTAAAATCACTGTTGCTGACGTCACAGGCATCCATGGGCTACGGTTACCACTTACCATCGGGCGGGCCGTATTCCTGTTTGCCACCATCATTGTATTATTTAAAAAAACTTTATTATATCGGAAAAAAACAGATATTTCTTTTGCGAAGTTTCTGACAATTGTCAAGATTTAGAAGAATTGTAGGTAATTCTTGACAGGTAATGAGTTATATGTTTCGTGACAATTGTAGTGTTTCTTGTGACAATTGTCATAAACTTAGCAAGAGAAATATCTGTTTTTTTCCGATATAATAAAGTTTTTTTTAATAAAACAATGATATTAAATATATTAAAAACGGGTCACTCACGTATTTTAAGTCGAAAACAATGATGGTGGCAAACAGGAATACGGCCCGCCCGATGGTAAGCGGTAACCGTAGCCCATGGATGCCTGTGACGTCAGCAACAGTGATGGTTTACAATTGTCGCACCTGTCACCGTGGTGAAATTGGAGCCGGTGGAAGTGTCCATTCAAAAGTTTTTTGAATAGTTTTCCGGTTTTCAATTTACAATGAAATGAGCAGAATGGCTAGCACTTTATAGAATTAATAGGAGTAAAATGAATCTGTTCATAATATTCAGTCCAGTGTTTCCTGGTTTGCAGCGTGATCCTCGGGTTATTAGTCTCTGAAAAGATAAGTATAGATTGTGTAACTTTGCTGTATACTTGCAGGTAAAATAGAGTCAGACCAAGAAAAGTCTGCAGCGGATTTGATAGCCCACGCAGTGCAAGTGCAACTTCTATGAAATTATGACGTATAAATAACACTGGCACTGCGAGGGCTATCAAAATCGCTGCAGACTTTTCGTAGCTTAACTCTAATAAAAATATGGTTGAAATAATTTCTGTACTAATTTTAATAACTATCTTGTATAGTAATAATTTCCAAGACCTCTAAAAATATGAAATGAAGCTAATAATTTTTATACCCAAATGAAAGCTGGGCTGGGCATATTGACTTATGAAAGAGATGTAATGACATATACTCAAACACACCCAACTTGTCAGTAAAAAAGGCGCAAAATTCAAATTTTCCATAGGACATCAACCCTTCGCGCCTACCCTTTCTAAATTGGTTTCTTTTTCTATTGACAAAGTGGCTGTGCCAGAGTATAATTAAAAATTGGCATCTTCGACAATCGTCTACCGTGATCATACCCCGGCTTGATGGGGCAAAAATGCACCAGTTCTAGTGATTAAAAGCCCATCAACGTGCACACTAGCGCCACTGCTAAATAATCGTGATTATTTAAATTTAACGAAAGATATTTAAAAAAGGGGGCCGCTTCGTACTGTATTTTGTATTGAAGTACCTTTTGAATACAATAAACTAGTTTTTATGTTGCTGGATTCGTCGATCTATGAACTCAAAACAAAAACGGCCGTTTTAACTTCGGACGCATCACGATTATTTAGCAGTGGCGCTAGTGTGCACGCTGATGGGCTCTTAACTAAATATCGACTCAAGTGTTATGGATATTGATATTAAGCAATTTATAAAGGTCTGAATGTCAATGAATGAATGATGAATGTGAATGGTGAATGTATTACTTGTGTGGTCGCGCCGTGCCGTTGGAGCGGTTGGAGCTGTCGCTCAGCTCATCTGAACTGCTGCGGATGTCACCGTCCATCTGGAAATCATTCGTGTTATTAATAAAATGCATTCAAGATTTATGTGGCTAAATCAACGGCACATAAAACACTAAAGGCAACTTGAACCACGCGTAGTTAAAAACTGATCAACGTTAAATGTGGCGGCGGCAGGTGTGATCCCCTAGAGAACTGACACTTTTTACAAGCAAATTATGGTGTAGTGGCGCTTAAGCCGGGCCCCATTGACGTAGATATCTAAGGACTGTCCGTAAGGCAATAATAATGAGGCATGACAGGGGCCAGTACAGCGGTGTGCCACCGCTACAACGCGATTGGTTGATGAGTTCGCAACACGTGCGCTATTGGTCGCAACTAGTTGCGTTAGACTGCACGATTGGCTCGAATTCGTGAGTGACACCGCTGAACTAGTACCATTTTTAGTGCCCGTAAGGCCAGTCCTGAGATACATACGTCAATGCCAGGCCCATACGGCTGTAACGTAAATGTAATTCATCGTGTAATGTAACACGAATTCTGCGTGTGGACAGCACTATATAGGATTGTGTTTAGCAAAAATGAGTCATCCCACATCCATTTTGCATTTAAGAGCGCTATTACATTTCGGCGTTGAGCGAGTTTAGGTATTTTACGCGCTGCGGCAGGCCGTGCGAGCTCAGTACGCCGATCCCTTCTACCACACTCGCACTACAATGATGGATTAAACATTCTTGATCCTTCGCGAAGCATATTGAAATCAACCATAACAACACTAACTGTACTTAACTTTTAAAGTTCTAAAACTGTTATTTGGTAAGTACGAAAATACTAAATGCAGTGCAAATGTACATAGGGGCTGTTCATAAATTACGTCATCTATTTTTGACGATTTTTGCCCCCCCCCCTAGGTGATACTCAGAGTCTGATGATGGAGCTGGAAGGTGGTCACCGGTACCAATCAACCATGCAACTAAACCATTTCGTGTTTAGGCTCGTTTTATTCGTTTCAACAAGATCTTTGACACAAGATAGTACTCAGGGTCTGATGTTGGAGCCGGAAGGTGGTCACCGGTACCAATCAACCATGCAACTAAAACAAGGTAGTACTCAGGGTCTGATGATGGAGCGCGAAGGTGGCGACGGGTACCTGTCTATCATCATCAGCTCCATCATCAGACCCTGAGTAGTATCTTGTGTCAAAGATCTTGTTGAAACGAATAAAACGAGCCTAAACACGAAATGGTTTAGTTGCATGGTTGATTGGTACCCGTGGCCACAGTCCAGCTCCATCATCAGACCCTGAGTACTAACTTGTGTCAAAGATCTTATTGCGACGAATCGAACGAAGCCAAACACGAAGTGGTTTAGTTGCATGGTTGATTGGTACCGGTGACCACCTTCCGGATCCATCATCAGACCCTCAGTACTACCTTGTGTCAAAGATCTTGTTGCGACAAATCAAATGAGCCCAAACACGAAGTGGTTCAGTTACATGGTAGACTGGTACCCGTGGCCACAGTCCAGCTCCATCATCAGACCCTGAGTACTAACTTGTGTCAAAGATCTTGTTGCGACGAATCGAACGAAGCCAAACACGAAGTGGTTTAGTTGCATGGTTGATTGGTACCGGTCACCACCTTCCGGATCCATCATCAGACCCTCAGTACTACCTTGTGTCAAAGATCCTGTAGCGACAAATCAAACGAGCCCAAACACGAAGTGGTTCAGTTACATGGTAGACTGGTACCCGTGGCCACCTTCCAGCTCCATCATCAGATCCTGAGTACTATCTTGTGTCCAAGGTCTTGTTGAGACGAATCAAACGAGCCTAAACACGAAGTGGTTTAGTTGCATGGTTGATTGATACCGGTGACCACCTTCCGGCTCCAACATCAGACCCTGAGTACTATCTTGTGTCAAAGATCTTATAGAAACGAATAAAACGAGCCTAAACACGAAGTGGTTTAGTGGCATGGTTGATTGGTACCGGTGACCACCTGCCGGCTCCATCATCAGACCCTGAGTACTATCTTGTGTCAAAGATCTTGTTGAGACGAATCAAACGAGCCTAAACACGAAGTGGTTTAGTTGCATGGTTGATTGGTACCGGTGACCACCTGCCGGCTCCATCATCAGACCCTGAGTATTATCTTGTGCCAAAGATCTTGTTGAGACGAATCAAACGAGCCCAAACACGAAGTGGTTTAGTTGCATGGTTGATTGGTACCGGTGACCACCTTCCGGCTCCATCATCAGACCCTGAGTACTATCTTAAGTCAAAGATCTTGTTGAGACGAATAAAACGAGCCTAAACACGAAGTGGTTTAGTTGCATTGTTGATTGGTACTGGTGACCACCTTCCGGCTCCATCATCAGACCCTGAGTACTATCTTGAGTCAAATAAATACATATAGAATGTCAGGTCGTTTCAAATATTTTTAATCCTGTCCGGTAGTTTATTAAACTGTACCATTATAAATTATAATACTATAAAAACGGTGCTAGGATCAAAGTCTCTCGTTGCGGTTTACACGCACACAGTATAGCGTTTTACACGGCGCCCGCCGCACACAATGATAAAAAACCTCGTCGTCGCGGTACCGGTGACCACCTGCCGGCTCCATCATCAGACCCTGAGTATTATCTTGTGCCAAAGATCTTGTTGAGACGAATCAAACGAGCCCAAACACGAAGTGGTTTAGTTGCATGGTTGATTGGTACCGGTGACCACCTTCCGGCTCCATCATCAGACCCTGAGTACTATCTTAAGTCAAAGATCTTGTTGAGACGAATAAAACGAGCCTAAACACGAAGTGGTTTAGTTGCATTGTTGATTGGTACTGGTGACCACCTTCCGGCTCCATCATCAGACCCTGAGTACTATCTTGAGTCAAATAAATACATATAGAATGTCAGGTCGTTTCAAATATTTTTAATCCTGTCCGGTAGTTTATTAAACTGTACCATTATAAATTATAATACTATAAAAACGGTGCTAGGATCAAAGTCTCTCGTTGCGGTTTACACGCACACAGTATAGCGTTTTACACGGCGCCCGCCGCACACAATGATAAAAAACCTCGTCGTCGCCGTTGAAAATGTGCGGAGCCGACCGACACACGTCCTGCCTCTACAAGCTCTGCCGCGGCACTGAGCTGGCGCAGCGCGCGTCATCGGTAATATAGAGTAGTTTTCAAAAAATTGCCAAAAAATTATAGTAGAATTTCATAAACACTAATGTATACCAACAGTATAAGCAAACGTTGCAGATTGCTTGAGTATGAAAATGACTTCGATATTAAGTAGATTTTCGTAGGAATTGACACTTGTTTCGGAGAGAAAATCGAGTTCGTTTTACTTTGATTTTCTCTTTCTCAAAGGTATGTAGGAAAAATATAGTTTGATATGCCTAAAGTACAGGGTATTAGTAATACAAAATAGCCAGGTTTAGCAGAGTAAAATTCTCAACATTTCCAAATAAGAGCTCGCCATTCAGTGCTTCACGGGGTTTTTCGGAAACGACCATCAGAAAAAAAATCATTACTAATTTAATAAGTCCTTTTTCTAATATTTACAACGATATTTATAAAGATAAGAGGACGCTTTTACTGGAACAAGTACTCATTGTTTCTAATAATGAGCGCAAAGTCCTGAATTTCGTCGACTAGTATCATCAATTTTGCATTATTTCGACTTTTCTTGTAAGAGCGCTCTTAAAATGTCAACTTTAAGCGTCAATTTTTTGAGTTGACATCTTATTGAAAAATTAATGTGGGTTGACACATTATTGCTTAACAGCATCCGCGTTACATGTAATGCTCATAATTATTATGAGCATTACATGTGATGATCTGGCATATTTTCACTCGCTTTGGCACCAAAATTTTCCATTTAGCATCTGACATATTTTTTTGTTAATTTCGCGCCTTTCTCTACTGACAAAGTACGGTGTATTTAACTGGATATTTTTAGACACCATATTATATGTCTATTTTCAAGTGACATTTTGGCATTTTTTTTGGCATTTTTCAAAAAAATTGGCATATTCTAGACATTAGTCTAGCATTTTTTTTTCAAAAACCGAATTGGCAACACTGAGCCTACCTTTCCAGCGTATATGGCCTTGTAGGCGATCTGCAGTATAAGCCACGTCCACACCACGTGCAGCACCAGCAGCAGGCAGAGCAGCGAGTTGAAGATGTAGTAGGCCGGGAACATGGGTAGGAGCATCGGTGCTCGAATAAGCGTGCTGAAATCAGACATTATTATTTATCAGCTTTTATGTACTAGCACAGAATAAATAATAGGTACAGGAGATTCACTCTCTAACAAAACGCGTCTGTTACGATTAGGACAGATATGACCGCTAGGTGGCGCAAGCGCCACGCACGGCTTATGGCTAGCCACCAAAATTGGTGTGGGACGGATGTACTTGTAGCTACTTGTTGCGACGCGACGAAATCGCGGAGTGAGCCATGCCTGGTACTAGTAAGTATTTATGTTCGTGTCAAATCTTGCATATTAGATCTACTTCACGTTATTCGATTGAGTGTGACATTTTCAAGATAGTTGAAATTCGACTTAATGTCACTATGACAAATTTTCTTTTAATTTCAGTTCGATAAAAGTGAAACGTAGAACCCTGTAATATTGGACCAGCGATATATGTAAGTTGAGTGACAATGCAATATTATGGTACCATCGAGCTGATCTGATAATGGGCACAGGAGGTGGCCATGGGAACTCGGACGGGAACTACGATAAAACAACGCATGCAACCTTATTGTGTATGGGTTTGTTACAATTGCCTCGATTTGTATTAGTTTCGTTTTGAGAAATGTGCAGTCAACTATATTTTATTAATGTTAAAGCATGCGTGCCCATGGGAACAGCTCAACAGCGCGTATGTTTTACCTCATTTTGTAACCCTTTACCAGCGTGACAGTTAAAAAATGACAATTGAATGTCAGTCTTACTGATCGAACATAGAACACATGTTTGAAGTGCCGTATGTGGGAAATATATATCCCTAAGCGTGGTAACGGGTTAAATAAATGGAATTTATCATCAGAATTAAGGACCTTCATTTACATGGTGAATAGGGAATATTACGCGAAACTCTGCGTAGGGTGCGCCACTACCACAATCTATAACAATCTAGGGGTCTACCGCGAAACAAGAAAATCGATATTTCGTTATCTAACCTCTCTATCACTCTTGCATATTCGAGCGATAAAGAGGCAGATAACTAAATTTAGATTTTCGCGTTTCCCGATAGGCTCTTGTTAACAAACCGCCTAGATGCATCAATGTCATATTTTATTGTCTGCGAAAACTTGTCAAGAAACAGTTTAAGGCACAGTATGTATAAGTTACTCTATGGTTTAGTTACTCTATAGTGCTGCACTCTGGCGGCAGAACATTGCAGTAATACCCCCTATTCCGTTGCGAATTCAAACTGTGTAAGGTTTTGTAAGGTAACCAGATTTATCTACATGAAAATTACGTTGTAATCTTTCTGGTGTTACAGTAAGTGGGGTACTCACCTCCAGATGATGTAGTAGGGGTAGATGAAGATCCGCGTGGTGATCCAGGTGACGATGAGCCCCAGGAACAGCGTGTCGCACGTCCTCTGATAGTTCGCGTACTTTGTGGCCTTCACCGCCTGAAAACGATGCGGTAAAAATAAAGTAGACATCTTATGATCAGCAGACTTTAAACGTACAGATCCTGTGCAAGTGCCTGTGTCGTCTTATTATACGAAAGGTTACATGCTAGCCAAATGAGGGCTGGGTATTTCATACATACATACAATCAAAATATTTAAAATAACTAAATTACCGAACTAATTTATAGAGAACGTCATATTTATCTTCATTTCTTGTGATTCTTGTTATCATCATTTTTTCATCTTACCATCTCGAGAAGGCTTTTTGAAAATCGCCAGTAGGTAAAAGTACATTTTATCACTGTTTCCGCGCTGGTAAAGTATAACTTTTTTTAATAAATAAATATTACACAACTTGACTTAATTCCCACAGTAAGCTCAGTTAGCCTCAACACAACCAATAACTTACCTCAACAAATATATCGGCACAATCATGCACCAACAACTAGCGTCCCTATCCTGTGCAGATTGCAGATCCAACTGAAAGACAACAGCATGATGGTGGCCAGGTGATGGACGAACATCTGCCAGAAGTCTAAACACTTACCTCAACGAATATATCAGCACAATCGTGCACCAACAGAACTAACGTCCCTATCCTGTGCAGATTGCAGATCCAGCTGAAAGACAATAGCATGATGGTGGCCAGGTGATGGACGAACATCTGCCAGAAGTCTAAACACTTACCTCAACAAATATATCGGCACAATCATGCACCAACAGAACTAGCGTTCCTATCCTGTGCAGATTGCAGATCCAGCTGAAGGACAACAGCATGATGGTGGCCAGGTGATGGACGAACATCTGCCAGAAGTCCTTCCGCTTCACGTCGTGGAACTGCGATATGGTGAGCGACCAGTAGAAGGCTGAGGAGATCATGTAGTACCACCACACGTCGTTCGTTAGGCCCTGGAACGAAAGAAGTTAGTGTTACTGACAGTTTTAGCAATTGTTTATAGGCTGTATTAATGTCGTCGGTTTTCGCCAATTATTGACCTCTTTAACCTTATTTTAAGCCTTTATAAGGTAGTGGGAATATATTTCCCACATGATTTTGAACTTTGTTTCAAAGTGATAGGGTTAAATTTTGCATAATTTCTAACACCTTTGTGACTTATAAAGATTTACCTAAGGGTTCGGTGATAAGGCAATAATTCTACAAAATAAGGGACTGACTTATTTTAGAGAACCGTTTATTGAGTATTAGTTTACCCTACTAAAGTATAGAATATATAGAGTGACTGCTACAGTTATTGGTCCCTCCATAGTAATTGGCACCCCATAGTAAGGCAGAAAGAGACATGACAATAGAAGTCTTATTGTTAAGAGTGGCCAATTTATATGGAGGGGACAATAACTATAGCAGTAACCCTATTATTCGGCTAGCTCAGGGTCTTCAAACTTTTTGACCCGAGCCGAAGCCAGGCCTCCGCAAACATTCTCGGGCCGCATTGTGTGGAATTTGGCAAAGTTTCTCGGTAATCCGGAGTCTGCTGATTCGGCCCGCAGACCGTAATTTAGAGGTAGCTGAGCTAGCTTATTAGAAGTCTAGTTTTTTAGACGCGACTATGATGTAATATTCCATTTTTAATTTTTGTCATCAGCGCTATACACATTAGTTCTCCACCCACTTCGCGCATACGTATTTTACCGTATACTTTGAATAATTTGAGTCATAGTTCCGCTTATCCCAAATGCAGGTTAGTTGTGGAATTGCGGAATCAGGCATGAGTCTAGGGCTGCCATCTCTAAATTCGCCGAACCTTAAAAAAAACCCGGACATTTGGCTTAAATCGCATTTTTCCCCCGAACGTGTATTTATACGGTTTTTACCTACTTTGTACACAATAATGCCGGTAAATAATTAAATTCAATAAGGTGTTTCCTCACATAAAAAGTGTTCGGGTTTTCCCTCTTTTTGTAAACCCCCCAGAAGGCTTCCAAACTAGGACAAATCCGGGGAAACCCGGACGGATAGCAAGGTAGGCATACTCGTAACTAACATTTGTTTACGAATCGGCATTAGCAAAGGTCAAGAACGGTATGTAAACAAACCGACCGCGTGCCGACATGTTGATATTGTAACTTGTAACAAGAGTTTGATCCGATTAGCGATAAATCAATACTGCTTATTGACACTCGATAACAATAGCTCTACACTAAACATGTGACTAGAAATAGAGTGAATTGACGTTTGTGAGCGTGTAGTTAGACCAAGAAAAGTCTGCAGCGATTTTGATAGCCCACGCAGTGCAAATTATCAATTACAACTCGTTCTTTTTATGATAAGAGCTAGCTGCTAGACTACTTCGCAGAAGCAGGCGTGGCTCACTCCGCGATTTCGCCGCTTTGCAACAGGTAGCTAAAAGTACATCCGTTCCACACCAATTTTGGTGGCTAGCCATAAGCCGCACGTGGCGCTGTCGCCACCTAGCGGCCATATCTGTCCTGATCGTAACAGACGCGTTTTGTTAGAGAGTGAGTCTTCTGTACCTAGTACTATTATTTATTCTGTGGCAGAAGTACGTAAGCATGAGGTTCAGGATCAGGCACTTTATGGATAAAATGTTAAAGCAAATAATTTGTGTTAAGTAATGTCCTTTACACGGCATAAAGTGTCCGATAAAATCTTCATGCTTAAGTGAAACTTCTGCAAAGTCCTTTCTACCTCCCTGATGCTACTTACCGCGTTATCACACTATTGTTATTATACGTTGTTATGCGTTTTATATTCATTATAATTAGTTTACCGCCATGTATTCTTCATATTTCTTATAAAAGCAAAATAATGTTTACATAAAATTGGGTGCAGTGCAATGCAGCTACAATTGTCTACATCTAATGTCGGAAAAACTTAAGTATGATGTTGCTTTAGTTCCTAGCTACATATATTTATAACGGAATATTAGAAATAATAAATACGGAGAAATACGGCCAGCCTTAATTCTGGGCACCTTGCCCATTGACAGCGATCTAGGCCACATTTTTTATCTGTAGGTTTATAAGTTTTATTATGTTTGTTTATTTCTTTCTTTGTTTTTATTAATAAAGTTTTTAATTTAGTAATAAATTGAGTTTTCAATTTATATACGAGTTATACGACCCTTGCGCCCATCTGTTCGGCTTATCGATGGCTTCAATACGATTATTAGTAACAACTCAAACTAGTCTATTACGTATTATCTGTTGTTGTCTTAGTATTCTGTTTACATGATGAATCAGGAATAGTCATACGATCGGTGTTCCCTGGCAATGAGTCATATGTAGATTAGATGCTAATCGATTATGCGTCTTTAGTACCTACAAGTGCAGGTTTTAAATGGCTTCATAATGAGTCATTTCATAAAATTTGAAACATGTTTACTTTTACTTTTTGATTCATGTGTCTGAATCAACTGAAGATTTTACCCTCAATGCAAAAAGAGGATATATGTGATCTACGAAAAGGGACCTTATTGACGATGGCGCTTACGCCATTATTAACGATGCTCCGATATAAATACTAGACGTGCGCGCCGCCGCGGCGCGCCGCCGCCATAGAGAGTCAGCGCGCCGCCGCCGGTAGTTTAAAATTCGCGCCGAATATTTTTTTATAAGACAGTATTATGCAGCGTTAAAATATGTAATAGGTTATAGACCGATAAGAAATAGTTGAAAATTATTGCGGGCAGCACTTCCTACATAACTCTCACATTTTTGATGTAAAATACTTACATGGCAATAATTTAGTACGGATTTTTTTTTGGTTATTGTATAATTTAAATTCTACTATTTTATGTCGCACCAACACAATACTAACTATTTCTTATGTGGCAGTATGATTTACATAAAAATGTGTTGTATGTATGGGTAAAACACATTTACAAAGTATAATGTCCAGTGTTTTAACCGTTGTCAATTTACACGGCACTTTTGCTAAGTCCAGTATGTTGGACATTGCCAAGTATGCGAAGAGTAAAATTAATAAATTAAACAGAGGGATGTTAGGTGTTTCAAAACGTTTTAAAAAGTCATTACTTGTCGGTTTACTTACAACGTAATGAACTAATGAACCAAATAGATAAAAAAATATTATTACGGATTTTTTTCCTGTGCATCAAGACATCAAGAGACAGACCCGATTTCATTTGAGAAATTTCTTACAAAAATATTGATTAAATTGCATGCATTATTGTAAAAACCATTGCCCAGATGTTGCTGCCTCCTAGTCCTCCTACGATACCCCGCTAAGTTTGATAAATGATGTCAATGACTGGTAAAATTTTACCACCTACGAGCTATAAAGTTTTTGGAAAAATATAAAAATAATAGGTTTGACTTTAATTCATAACATACGTTGACATTATCACTAAGTGTATTTGTAATTAAAAAATGCAATTATTCTATATTTATTAAAAAAAAACATGAATTTAACAAAAAAAACCTTATGCACATAAAGTACTGTATGTATACTCGGCAACGTCCAAAATACTAGACGTCTTTTCATTATGCGGCGTACCTTTTTATTTACGCCGAACCTGGCAACATCCAACATATTTAACATACGTATGTTTTTTTCGAAACTATTATAAATAGATTGTTTTCATGATTTTTCTACAATAAACAACCACATAATAATATAATAACATCAAAAAAATGATAGTAACACAGTTTTTTTGAGATTTTTTTTCCCTTGTCGAGGGGCTACCCGAGGTTTTCATCTATTTTTGACAAGTTTTGAATCGTACTTCCTTTTTTTGCACTACAGATAGAATTATAAGACAAACGGTTATTGGTTTTTCAATCTTTTATCTCCGGTTTTGTCCACCGGATTTTGAAATAAATGAATAAGTACTTATTTTTTATGAATTTTTTAAACATTGTCTAAAAGAACACTTTTTTGGTACCTATCTAGTTTGCATTGAAGGATCTTACATGTACGAAATCTAGATATTTGGGTTCGTCTTTGACGTCTCGAAAAACGTGTCCAGGGTTTTAATTTCAAAGTAATTAACACAAGAGTTATGGCCAGAAAACCAGGTTATTAGCCTAAAATTGTTCAACTTTGATGCCAAATATCTCGAAGACAATGAACTTTGAAGTAAATAGTTAATATAATAAGCTACAAAAAACATTAGAAAACTAAGGGATACAGATCGAAGGTCATTGGCGTGGGGTAGCCCCTTAAGGGTTAAGCGTAACTTTTCATTATACGTCTTAATATTGAAAAGTTGAAAAATCCCACGCCGCCGGCGTTACGCCGCCGCCGTGGATTTTTTCGTGGCGCGCCGCCGCCCGATTTTTTTCGACCGGCGCGCACGTCTAATAAATACAATGCCGCGCGACGCTGTGCGGCGTAAGCGCCATCGACAATAAGGTCCATTTCATAGATAATGGTCCATATAGGTAGATAATTTTAGTTCTAGGTAGGTTTTCATTCACTAAAGAAAATAGCGCTGATTTGCTGTGGGCTTTTAAATTATGTTACTAATTTCCAGTTTCACTTTAATCAAGAGAATGCAAATAATTAAGCAATCAACACATCGTCGCGTAGGTATAATTTCACAATCATAAGGGACCTTGTAGCCCTTAAGCGGTTATCACAACTAACCCCGTATAAATATATACATGACATTCTTTTTATATACATTTAAGGGTTCAGTAAATTTACCATTCGAAAGTAGGTAAGTACCTACTTGAGCGTTTCTTTTATTTTTTGCCATTTATTATATTGTGACCTTTTTTGCCACTTTTGTGTTATTTCTAGTCAGGATCGCGAGCCCTTTTCATCCTTATAGGAGAAAAAAAGTGTCCAAAAATTTTCATACATTTTTCAAATTTTCCTTTTTGTTACCGCCATACAAAGTGTATGGGGAAATGGTAACACAATAGGAAAAAACTCTGGGACATTTTTTTACCCCATTAGGATCGAAAGAGCTCGTGATTCTGAATAGAAATAACACAAAAGTGGCAAAAAGGTCACAATAAATAAAAATGACAAAAAATAAAAGAAACGCTCACTTAGCAAAAAACTTGTTATAAAATTGAAATAGTTTTTTTAGGGTCCCGTACCCCAAAAGAACAAAACGGAAACCTTATAGGATCACACTCGTGCGTCTGTCTATCTGTCCGACCATCCCCCCCTGTTTATCAAGTCAAGTAGACTGCGTGTTCAGATGTTTTTGAGCACCTCGGCCGCTCCTATATATCTGATGGCGACTGTACAGTAGTGTAAATAATGACCTTTTAGACATGTGACAGGTCATTAACCCGATGACAGTTAACCTGAATACGTATGCAAATGTGACTATTAGTGGGCATCGTGTTCAAATAAGCCGCTTTTGGGTCCCGTAGCAGGAGGGTGCTAATAATGAAACCCTTTTATTAAAGTTAACACACACAACCGGCACACAGAAAGAACCAGTATTTTGTGCCATGAGTTGACGTTGTTTTGACAACAAACCATACAAGCGGAGCGTGAGTCTCGCGACCTAAACGCGTAAGCGCCATGAATTTTACGGCGCTTACGACGTTTTGTTTGTTCGCGTGGTCCAGGTTGTGTTTGCGACAATTTCATTGTTTGGTACTTCTCTATAATATAATATCTCAATGGCAGCAACAGGTGGCAGCTAGTTTCTAATTAAAAAGGCGAAGTGTTTCATTTGCATGATGAAAATTTACCTCGTTTCCTAAAATTGTTCTGAAATTTCCTAAACCTTTTCGAAACTTGTTTGGAAACTTTCCGCAACTTGCACATCATGTAAGCCTACCTAATGGACACCGCCCAATTGCCACGCTCGCACTAAAAGATCGGGGATGATCGGTTTTTCCTCTTATGAGCTCTTATGGGGCTGGCCAGGCCCAACTTGTTTTTTGAAAACTCAACCAGCCATTGAAGGAAAATTGACATTTAGCTGCGGAACCCTCGAAGCGTGAATCCGACTTGCGCTTGCCCATTTCCGATATAACAAGTTTTTATTTACCCAAGCGATGAGTAGGTCACATTGCTAACTAGAATCGACGGAGCCTAGGCTTTCATGCATTATTTAGCCTAGTTTAACGTCGATAGCATTCTAGCCTGAACTGAACTTAACAATCGATATGGATTTAATCCTTTACATGGTACACTATTAAGCGCCACTTGCACGATCCATCATCCCACTGACGGGGTTAACCGGTTCATCCGTTAGCCCAGTGTAAAATTGTACTGGTATCCATGACAACTCCAGGTTTAACCGCCCATACAACCATTTCCAGTCGCCGTTACGACGCGGTGTTGACACATCTTGTGTCGACACCGTCTGTTTCGGTCACAATTCCAGTCGCAGAGTCGTCGCCGTGTCGACACAGTTACCAGAAATGGGGAAGGGTCGACACATGACACAAAGTGACATAAAGTGTGGTCGCCGTGTGCACACATTGTTTCGGGTTTGCGACTACTTTATGCCAAAATCATTCGTTCATTCGTTCATTTTGTTCCTGTCAAATGGAAACTGTCAGATGGAAAAATACTTAAATAAAAATAAGTGACATTAATACGCCATCTCTAAAACGGATTACAAGACGTAATTATATATTGTTTGCATTTATATTACAATATGACTCAAATTATTATGGGGAATTAAACTGCTCGAGTGATTTGATAAACTAAGTGTAATATAATCAACGCGCCACCACATTGTTTTAGTTTAGCCGGAAATGAAATTGTTTACTTCTCAGTGCCTGTGTTCATAACTATATTATTTGAAGCATTTTTAGTACTTCGATGCGTATACTATACTTAAATAACAGAAATAACGCTTTACATACTACGAAACTTGTTAATTATGATGTATAAATATGGTTTAAGGCTGAGAAATATTGCAGTCACAAAGTAGTTGCAATGTTTCGACTTTGTGTCGACTCTGTGTTGACACATGACACGCGCTGTCAAAAGTAATAACAAAGTTACTGGTATGTTACTGGATTTGCAAAATGGCTCCTTGTGTTGATTTGTTTTCAGATATTCTCAAAGTGTAAAAATGCCGTGGTCAGAGATGGGCATTAATCGATTAACTGTTTATTCGACTAATTAATGGAATAAAAAAAGTTAATTCTCAAATTTTAATCGCGATTAGTTTAGTCGACCTAACATAGATTGAAATTGAATTAATCTGAATATTAATCGAATAAATTATCGATTAAATCTCGATTGAAAGTTGACAGGGGGCCATTTTTGTACGTAAAAATAATAGAAATGTCTTGCATGCAGATGGTAGCAAAACACTTTGTCATAAAAGTCGAGATGGGTGTCGATATATAGGTTTTAGGGAGTGCCGATTTCGAAAATAATGACCATTTTGGAATCCGAAATGGCGGCCATGCACTGTGTCATAAAAGTCGTCATGGATGTCGTTTTATACGTTTTAGGGGGCCCCAATTTTGAAAATGATGACCATTTTGGAATCCAAAATGGCGGCCATGCACTATGCCATAAAAGTCGTCATGGGTGTCGTTTTATAGGTTTTAGGGGGCGCAGATTTCGAAAATGATAACCATTTTGGATTCCAAGATGGCGGCCATGCACTATGTCATAAAAGTCGTCATGGATGTCGTTTTATAGGTTTTAGGGGGCCCCGATTTAGAAAATAATGACCATTTTGAAATCCAAAATGGCGGCCATGCACTATGTCATAAAAGTCGTCATGGGTGTCGTTTTATAGGTTTTGGGGGGCGCAGATTTAGAAAATGATAACCATTTTGGATTCCAAAATGGCGGCCATGCACTATGTCATAAAAGTCGTCATGGGTGTCGTTTTATAGGTTTTAGGGGGCGCAGATTTCGAAAATGATGACCATTTTGGATTCCAAGATGGCGGCCATGCACTATGTCATAAAAGTCGTCATGTATGTCGTTTTATAGGTTTTAGGGGGCCCCGCTTTCGAAAATGATGACTATTTTGGAATCCAAAATGGCGGCCATGCACTATGTCATAAAAGTCGTCATGGGTGTCGTTTTATAGGTTTTGGGGGGCGCAGATTTCGAAAATGATAACATTTTCAATTTAAAAATGGCGGCAATGCACTATGTCATAAAAGTCGTCATGGATATCGTTTTATAGGTTTTAGGGGGCGCAGATTTCGAAAATGATGACTATTTTGGATTCCAAGATGGCGGCCATGCACTATGTCATAAAAGTCGTCATGGATGTCGTTTTATAGGTTTTAGGGGGCGCAGATTTCGAAAATGATGACTATTTTGGATTCCACTTTTATGACAAAATACGTAGCCGCCATCTTGGATTATAAAATGATCATCGTTTTCGAATTCTGCACTCCCTAAAACCTATAAATCGACATCCGTGACGACGCAAGTTATCTTTATTTTCAGATCTAACAAACTGCTACAGAAAACAAAGGACAAAAAAGAAGCGAGGAGGTAATGAAACAAGCAAAAATACAGATGATTCCTCGACGCAATTGGGTGATTCTTAAATTGTGTCCAGATTTTTTTTGTCATAAAAGTTTATATTTTTCACATTTTTTTTTTTTTTTTTTATTTTTTTATTTTTTTTTTTATTTCTTTATTCATACCCACAACATACACGGCATTGAAAAAGTACAAGATAAGAACATGCAAAGCAACTTAATTACTAAAAACTATTAACTATTACATTAAAAAATTATGAAGCCATGTGTCGTGGCACAGAAAAGGCGCTGGCTCAGCATTGTGATGCGGCAAGCCACATCGCTGGTATTCTGCCAGTACCTTACATACAAATATGCAACGCTTATTTAAAAATAGTTGGTACGAGTAATATAAGAAAAAACTACTGTGCAATTTGTGTGTGACGTGTACATTATTGTGTGAGTGTATGTGTGTGTGTGTGTGTGTGTGTGTGTGTGTATTTTTGGACATTTAGTAACGTTACAGTATTAAAAATGTCGTAATTATTAGGTACTACCCGAATAGTGCGGTTGGCAAAGTAAAAAGTGGTTTAAGAAGAACAAGAAAAAGAAGGGAGCAAGAGTGAGTTTAAGGCATATGCTTTTGTTGGTTAAGAAGTTGAAGTCGATATCTTATTTTGAAAGTTGCTTTACTCTTTAATTGACGAATTGGTGGTGGTATGATATTCCAACATTTGGTTGCGCGGTACCGAAAACTCCCTTTAAAAGCGGCAGACCGGTGCTGAGGAACCTGTAAAACTATCGCTCGTGAGGCTCTCATTTGGTGATGAAAACTACTTTTTGAAAACCATAGGAGTTTCTTGTAGAGATAAGACGGCTGCTTGGTTTGGATTGTGTCGAACAGCAGGCAAGCGAACATAAGCTCTTGGCGAGCAGCCATTTTTAACATACCTGCATTGTTCAAGAAAGGCGTGACATGAGTACGAGGGGGTATTTTAAAACAAAATCTGGCACAAGCATTCTGAACCCTTTGAATGAGACGCCATGACCGTGCGTGAAGGCAAAAACCGTAAGCTGCAAGACAATAATTAAGTTTTGATAAAACAAGAGCTTCACATAGTCTCACTCGCAGGGCTATAGTAAGAAAATTTTGAAAATTATATAGGACTTTTAAACGATAAAAGCAATTTCGAACAATGTCCACCACATGTTTTTCGAAACGCAGATTTGTATCCAGCAAGAGTCCAAGATTTTTTGCTGCGTCGACGCGATCCACTTTGACGTCATCAATCCTAATGTTTGGTTGTTTTGCAATGATGGCATTAGTCTGATTTAATGATCCAAGCACCATATATTTAGACTTAATAGGATTAAGGACCAGGCAATTCGCAGAAGACCACTCTGAGAGTCGTTTCAGATCCTCATTTAGCTTTACAACAGCGGTAGCGAACTCTCCAGGATGAAACGATAGAAAAACCTGCAGATCATCTGCGTAAAGATGGTATTTACAAAATTTTATGCAGTTGATGATATCGCTGCTGTACAAAATGAATAAAAGAGGCCCCAATATTGATCCTTGAGGCACTCCCCTCTCCACAAGAATAGGATCAGACACCAAGCAAGAACCATCATTTTTTGTCAATTTGACTATTTGCTTTCGGCCATTAAAATAACTATGGAACCACCGTATGGTTTTCTCGTCAAAACCATAGTATCGTAATTTTGAAAGCAAAAGTGGAACATTTATACAGTCGAACGCCCTGGAGAAATCCAACAATACCAAGATTGTACCATGCCCAACGTCCTGTGCAGCCAGGATCTCATCTATAACATCGAGAAGAGCTGTAGTAGTGCCTCGTTTTTATATTACTCTCACAAGTTCCGTGACATTTCGACCTTGTAATTTTTTAAGTAAATGTTTTTGTTTATCTATGAGGATCTCACTAGAATAGTATAATCAAGGTATGTTTATATTTGATGAATGAAATAGTAACGCAAAAAAAAAATATATTTGTGTCTTATATTCCTGCCGAAGACTTTTATTTTACCTTTTCCTTCTACACAAGTTTGGCCAAGTAATACGAATTTAGGGCTCTCAATTTTATTTTGACTTCTACAACAGTAAAGCTACGAGGCCATGTTTGGTATCGTTTTCGTATAAATTCGCAGTACCAAATTTAGTTAAGGTATCACATTGACACCATTCCGAAGTAAAAACATATAAACTTATTAAAATACTTTCTTTTAAACTCCTCTTCACGCTTAAACTGCTGAACAGTTTTAATTTAAATTTGGTACACATATATTTTGAGTCCCGAGACAGGATATAATAAGTTATCTCAAAAATCATCCTTTAAAGGTGTGAAATGAGGTGTAGGGGGGAATTCAGAATTGACTTCTTGAAGTTAATACTGTTTAAGTTTAGGTTTGAAGTCATGTTTTTTCATCATTTTTAACTAAATCAAAGATGTAGACCATCCCAAATTTCATATAAATCGGTTCAGCGGTTATTGATTTCCCGTACAAATTTCCACGCCACTTTTCACACCTTCAAAAGATGATTTAGGTTATAAGATCTATCCTATGTCCTGTTCCGGGACGCAAACTATTTCTATACCAAATTTCAACGAAATCGGTTCAGCGGTTAAGCGTCAAGAAGAGTTTCAAAAAAACCGGCCAAGTGCGAGTCGGACTCGCGTATTAAGGGTTCCGTACATTAAGTCCGACTCGCGCTTGACTGCACATTTCTAATAGGTTTTCCTGTCATCTATAGGTAAAGAACTATTTTGTGTATTCAGACGGACATACATACAGACGCACGAGTGATCCTATAAGGGTTCCGTTTTTTCCTTTTGAGGTACGGAACCCTAAAAAGATTTATTTTTATTTTGTGGAATGGTGTCAATGTGATATCTTAAATGGATTCAGCACCCCAGATTTATACGAAAACGATACCAAACACGGCCTAGCACCTTCACTGATATAGATATATCAAGATAAAATTGAGAGCCCTAAATAAACTTTCAAGAGCGGATATCTCAAAAACTATTCAACATATCGAAAAAATTGACTGAATAAACTTGTAACAAATTAAATTAACTTTCATTTTGTATAAGTGGCCATGTCGCTGAGATGCATAGTTTCCGAGATATAATCGAAAAAACGGGAAAATGGGACCATCAAAGCCCCCTCTCTCCCCCCCCCCCCCCCCCCCCCCGCTCAAGGGCTACGGCCGGGGACTTTTGATATGTTCACCTCCTAACTTGTCAAACCGAGTTACGGAGTCAAAAATTGTGTTCCGAGCATTTCCCTCTACAACTTTTGGAGCATTCGTTGCCTGACCTAAGTAGCTTATTGAATTTCTTTAAAAACTTTTCTGTAAAAGGTTGACGGGTGTTGGGTGTTTATATGGTTTCGGTCGATTATTATCATTTGCATTGCCCATGATGACTTACTAGAATTACGAGCACACGAGACACTAATAGTAGTTTGACAAACCTTGGTTTTCAAGAGGTATTTTATATTGACATTTGCTGTCACAAATTTGCTGTCAGATTTAGTCGCAAACCGCACGCAAAGTGCACACAAATGTGTCGACACCTTGTTACGGAAAAGTGTAGACACGGCGACGACACTTTGTTTCGAAACAATTCTAGACACATTGTGTGGACTCTGTTACGACACATCTGACATTTAGTTACCACTTTGTGATTCTGCGACTGGAATGGTTATATGGGCGGTTAACACCGGGTTAGTAGGATAGTGCAAGTGGCGCTTAGTTGTTATAAGGCAGGAATGATCACCCTGTAACATCATCGTATTGTTTTTTTTTCTTACACAGAATTTTAAAGACTTTAAAGAGGCGATGAGGCTTAAATCGTGTATTTTATTATAGACAATCAAAACTTTATCACAACTTTTTTTATAGGGGGGAAAATTGTGTAGAGTCAGTTCGGAAAGAGAAGAGTCGTGAAATGTATTGGGCCCCATACATTCCATGACTCTTCTCTTTCCGCACAGACTCTATTGGGTATTGGGTATTGGGTTGGGTCTATTGGGTATTGGGTATGGACTCTATTGGGTATTGGGTAGTGACTATATTGGGCATAATTTGTTTTGTAGTGTTTAGTTTTAAAATATATTTTTATAATATGTATGCTAGTAGTTTTAAGGTGTTTATGTATGGGCCACTAGTTGCCTGAAATAAAGATTTTCATTAATTCATTCATTCATTCAATATTCAGGCTGCGTGCAGTAGCGGATTTGCCCTAAGGCCCAGTAGGCGCGGGCGTAGGGTGACAAGATATTTAGGGGCGGCAAATTGTGACAAAAAATTCGCTGATGATAACAAGAAATAACTCAAAATGTTGTCAATATGATGGGTGGGAAAGCGGCTACAGGGCCTGGGGCCTAGGGCGGCTAAGACTGCAAATCCGCCACTGGCTGCGTGCGTATATTTATGGAGAAGGCCTACTCACTCTCAGTGATACGTTTCAGATAAATGCCAGTATTATAAAGCATCTTATAAGATCTACTCAACGTTATTTCGTTATCTGCATCTGCCGCGATAGCAGAGGACGCTGGTTCGATTCCAGCCTGGGGCACTAGAGGCCTTGGTCACTTTTTCGTCGTATATGACATTTATTTCAGTTTAGAATTTGAGGATGTTTGCAATATAAATTGTTTTTTTTTATACCGCATCGGTGGCAAACAATTGTTTACTTTTTTGCCGTAGATTTCACTATGAAATCTAGCTAAACAAAACGTATTTTTTAGAACATTGCCACAATATCGTAAAACTAGCGCAAGGCCGCCGTAAAAAGGTAAAAACACAGTAAAAAATTAGCTGTAACTACTTTTTTATTCCATTTCTGATAAAAATGTTTGTTTTTTGTAAATGTTGCGTGTATTTTAAGATGGACTCACGTTGTTTTGATAACGATAATTGTTTAGAAGAGTACAAAGTACAATGAAGTATTGTGTAACGATAAGAAGTATCGTAAACTTTGTCTACCATCACAATCATAGCCTCCTAAGACCCAGCCATACAAATGAATAATACAAAATTTGCCACTGCATTTTGAACCTATACTGTAAGAAATAGAGTTAATTTTGCTTTGTAAAAAAATTGAACGACGCAAAACAAATGCATCTCAGTTCCAATAGAGATGATGACACATGTTGAATTTTATAACAAAATCTAGTAAAATATATAGCAATTGAGCAATTTATCAGAATAATGTGGATAGTAAAATAATATATGGAAATAATACGAAAATATAGGACCCTAAAGTTTCAAAACTTAAGTTTTTTCTTAACTTCCAAAACGGAAATAAGTAAGGATAAGTACCATTCGATGCCTTACATTTTATGCAAAAAAATATTGTAAGGAAACTATATACATAAACGCAATATTTCATCGACAAAAACGCAATTTTCTTGTTTTGTCCATACTTCAAGATGGACTCTCAGTGACCTTGACGTCACGTTCACTTATCGTTTTGCTAGGAGCGTTTCGCGAGTGAAGTACGACGGACGGACTTTGACTATCATTTGTGTCTTTTGTATTGCTTTAACGCAATGGGTCCCATATAGACATTTAATCCTAAAAACAAACCTGATCGATTGATACCATAAATGAAAATTTGTCATGTAGCCTATAGGATAATATTTCAATATCATCGAACTGAATAAGTAGTATAGGTAGGACCTTGGGCCTTACGAGGATAGTATGGTCCGAAAAAAAGTGATGCCGTAAGGTATTTCCCACACTCTCTCTGGCTGCTGCTCGACGCAACTTTGGCGCAACTGCGCAGCGACGCCATTTTCCGTGGCGCTGACTAGACGCCAACGCTCAAAAGACACTAGTGTATGCAACCCCCCTTAGGACCACCTAAGGGGGTTAGTTTATTTTTGTAAATGCGGCACCATGCGTACTGGCGGAACAACCTTGCACTGTCAAACATAGCTTTTGTAAGACAGTGACAATTCCGTACGTAGTACCTACTAGTATTGATTACATATCTATTCTGTTTATATAATTGAAAGCAAAATATTTACCTACGATTGAGCCGACGCCCCCTTTTAACCTTTTGAACGCCAAACGGCGCATCCATTTGCCGTGCCACTGACGCCACGGGGGTAAAATTTAGTTTTGTGAATAAATAATGCCAACCTAAAAGTGGGGTGTTTTTCAGCAGATTTTCATCAAAAAACGATCGACGTCAAATGCCGTATGTGGCGTTCAAAAGATTAAAAGGAGGGCGGAGACATGTTTTGACGTCACTTTTTATTAATTAAGATAATTGTTTGTGCTAAAAGCCCTTCCCAGGGGGCAAATGCTCTATTTTATAAATATGTACAGTCACCAGCAATAATATGTTACACAACGTAGGCCGCAAAAATAACTGACACGATCTTATTCGTAGTACAATAAGAGCGCGTCACATATTTTTGCGGCCTTCATTGTGTAACATATTATTGCTGGTGACTACTGTACAGTGGAAGATGCAAGGCGAAGTCTTAGTTAAAAAACAAAAAAACTCGAAATACTTATGCCGAAGTAACTCTAATTAGAATGGGTCTAATCTGTTTTATATCCCAAATATTACTCGATCTACCAAACCAACTGTTATTTCACTACAATATTCCACTGGCTGGGTATATCCCACTCCCAATGGATTGGGACCAGATGGGACCTATACAGGCCACAGGGTGGCTAAAAAATAACTGTATTCCTATTGCCAGGGAGGTTTTGGGATTATACTGAGCAAATTTTACTATGGGACCAACCCCGAAATAGCGAAAAACAATTTGGCTGTTTCATACATTATGGCTGGTCCATTTTCTATGGGAGCGTAAATTTTTTTTTCGCGATTTCGGGGTCGGTCCCATAGTAAAAGTTGCTCAGTATAATCCCAAAACCTCTTTCACAACAGGAATGCAGTAATTTTTTAGCCACCGTGTATATTCGATTGGCCATTGAAACTGTCTTTGAGATATAAAACTAACATTGGGGCCTAGCCAAAGATGACAATCGTGAATCAAAAAAACGCCAAAATAATAGAAAAAAATGTTTCAGAAGCTACGAAAAGTCATGTGACTATGGGGCTGTCCATAAATTACGTCATCGATTTATTACGATTTTTGACCCCCCTCCCCCCAAAAATCATCCAAAAATCATGCTCCGAATGACCCCGTTTTCTCCTACGTCATGCTACCATCATCCGATGTCCAACCCCCCCCCCCCCCATAATTTGAAATGACGTAATTGATGAATAGCCCCTATGTCCATATATTACTTGAGTTTTGACGTTTTCTTTCATCCATTGACAACTTGGCTAGGCCTTCTTATAGTTCTTATATTGCAAATAATAGCAACCTTTGTGGCCTTGGTATTTCTGAACCTCCAAAGAATAATTTTAACCTTATCCATAAATTTAAGTTGCACTGCAACTAACAAAGGCTTTTGTCTTTTCAATACAATTGGAAAGAGATTTGAAACACGTTTATGAATAGGCATAACATTTGACAATAGGACCAAAGTTCATTTCGCCGAATACTTTCAGTTTTGCCATCGATGACACAGTTAACTGATTTATTGTGAAATGTGAACCTTATTAGGACGTGATAAGGTATTCCTTTAGGCACTTTTGTTTTGGTTTACACAATAGTCATAAATTCTTATCAAATATCGTGTTTCTAAGAAAACACAGGGGCAAAATTTCGTAACGCGAGTCATAACATAACCATCCACAGTTAGTAAGAATGACATGTATGACTATTATTGGTTATTGTCATTCCTTCGCTGATATTATGCGATAGTTTCTAATTATATTAATTTCATGACTATACTAGTATTAATAGTATTTTATGTAATTAATTTTGAAAGGTAATGGAATATTATTACCTACGTCCTGATAGTTTAGTCCGCATGTGTAATTTAGTAACGACAAGCAGATTAAGCAGGTTGAGTAGGGATAAGTTCGCCTTTGTACTAATGACGAATGTTATTTTTCCTGTTTTGTTTTGATTTTTGTACAATAATGTGTTTTACTACTACTACTACTACTACTACTACAAGCATAACAGCCAACAGAACAGATAGTCTAAGTTTATAAAACTGGTAAATATTTTCCTTTTAAACAATCAAAAAACACTGACATGGAATCACTTTTGTCCATTGTAGTAAAGCTCCCTTCCCATATATTGTAATCCTTTTGTTTTGGCAATTTAGAAAAATGTTAATACCTACACTACATAGCGTTTCCTACTTGGCGCGAAAAGACGGCGAATTTCGTTACATTGTGGTATGTATTTTATGTTACCTCTTTACTACCTTAATCTTACGTCACATCTTGATCGCAAGTGATTTATAGACTACAACCAACGGGTTATTCCCTCAAGTTACAGTGGTAACTACTGGGAATTTATTTCCTACCCTTTCCTACTGGTAACTACTGGGAAAAATATTTCCCAGTAGTTACCACTAACTCGGTTTGGTGGTAACTACTGGGATTTTTTATTATTTTGCACTTGTACCGGTTAAACTGTTTCAATATTTAAGATCACTTATATGGCACTTTCCTGAAACACTAATCGACTTACATATAATTATTTATTAAAGCACTTTATATTTAAACTGTCTTTATTAGTATTGAACTCTAACAATATTTTGGTGGTTACTACTGGGAAAAAAATCCCACCTTTTACCAGTGGGAAAAATTATTCCCAGTAGTTACCACCAACTCGGTTTGGTGGTAACTACTGGGAATATTTTTTCCCAGTAGTTATCAGTGGGAACAAAATTCCCAGTAGTTACCACTGGTAACAACTTGGTGGTAACTAGTGGGAATAACCCACTACAACAAATACTATGTCTACAAGTCTGCCTGCTACTTTGTTTTTACGATGATTTAAAATCTCTAGTGCATTTTTATGGAGTGTCGAAGGTCGAAGGCAGGGTTTGGTCAGTTCAGTTTGAAGGGCACTATAATAAACTAAGATATTCCGGATAACGAACGAGGAGGTGCTAAGAAGAGTAAGTGAAAGGAGAGCTATCCTGAACACTATTCAAAATCGCCGAAAAATTATTGGACACTTAATACGACATCATCACTTCTTTAAAACAATTCTGGAGGGGCGGATAGGACGCAAGCGGGGTAGAGGACAACTCAGACGCAGTTTTCTAGAGCAAGTGAAAGAAAAAGTAGGGGTCGTGACTCGTTTCGTATCAAAAAGCTGGCGCAAGATTAGGAAAGGTGGAAGATACTCCACCGACACGAGTAAACAACTCTTAAGTTAATGATAAAACAGAATCTTACCTGATGAAGATATCCTATATAGGCATGGTCTATATCCCACAGCCACCTCTTGTTCCACAGTATGGCTATCCGCAACACAAAGTTGCAGACATGGGAGCACTTTCACGCGTTATCTCGCAGAACTTGACAAAAGGCTTCGCTTGTCTGTTTCTATGGTCTTTATCACGTTTAAAAGCCTTATCATGCGCCAGAATCGAGCGTGGTCTAAAGGTCGGTGGACCTGGGTCCCTAAATAACATTAAAACAGCATCTTACCTAGTGAGGATATCCTATATAAGCATGGTCTATATCCCAAAGCCATTTCTTGTTCCACAGTATGGCTATCCCGAAGATAAAGTTGCAGACATACGAGTAGAAGGACCACTTCCACGCGTTCTCGTAGAACTTGACAAGGCTTCGCTTGTCCTGCGTTTTCTATTGTTTTTATCAAGTTTAAAAGCCTTATAATGCGCCAGAATCGAGCGTCGTCTAAAGGTCCGTGGACCTTGGTCCCTAAATAACATTAAAACAGCATCTTACCTGGTGAGGATACCCTATATAAGCATGGTCTATATCCCACAGACTTTTCTTGTTCCACAGTATGGCTATCCCGAACACGAAGTTGCAGACATAGGAGCACTTCCACGCGTTATCTCGCAGAACTTGACAAGGCTACGCTTATCCTGCGTTTTCTATTATCTTTATCACGTTTAAAAGCCTTATCATGTGCCAGAATCGAGCGTTGTCTAAAGGTCCGTGGACCTTGGTCCCTAAATAACATTAAAACAGCATCTTACCTGGTGAGGATACTCTATATAAGCATGGTCTATATCCCACAGACTTTTCTTGTTCCACAGTATGGCTATCCCGAACACGAAGTTGCAGACATAGGAGCACTTCCATGCGTTATCTCGCAGAACTTGACAAGGCTACGCTTATCCTGCGTTTTCTATTATCTTTATCACGTTTAAAAGTCTTATCATGTGCCAGAATCGAGCATTGTCTAAAGGTCCGTGGACCTTGGTCCCTAAATAACATTAAAATAGCATCTTACCTGATGAGGATATCCTATATAAGCATGGTCTATATCCCACAGCCATTTCTTGTTCCACAGTATGGCTATCCCGAAGATAAAGTTGCAGACATAGAAGGACCACTTCCACGCGTTCTCACAAAACTTGACGAGCGTGGAGGGCTTGTCCTGGGACCGACGGAGGCGCCACCAGCGCTCGACCTGCCGCTCCGACATATCGGTCTGCTTCGCTAGGGCTGCCAGCTGTTGACAAATTGATACTAAGTAAATACATATTATAGGGGCAATCGGCCTACCATAATAAGCTCAGTAAGCTAAGCGCCACTTGCACCATCCCACTAACCCGGGGTTAACCGGTTAAACCGTTAACCCAGTGTCAAATTGTACTGGTAACCATAGCATAGGCTTAACCGGTTAACCCCGGATTAGTGGGATGGTGCAAGTGGCCCTAAGGCGTGTATTGTGGGTCTAAGGCAGGACCATAGTTTTTTGATATTTTATTTTTCTCACTTTTAATACAACTTAGCAGTTTTGTCTATGGTATTCACACTTATAAAAGTATGAAATTATGAAAGTAAGCAAGATTAAGAACCAGGCCTTCAAGCGTAGGTACCTTAGACGATATAAATAATAGATAGATATAGAAAAATACTTCAATACATAGAAAACAATACATCCATAGGAACTAACTAATAACTTGCTCGAGATAAACTAATAAATAACCGGGATCCGATTCCAGGGCCTCCAGCTTCGTAGGCAGTGAATGATAATTGTCAACGCTTTGAGTACATTTTACTAAAAATACATCAAAAAATGGTTGTCTGTAAAGTCGGTCTACGGACGATAATTTTGCGTGATAACGTCATAAGTCATAAGAAAACATTACCATTACATTACGTAACTTTACCATGGAGATCCGTCCACAACGTTACCATGGAGATCCGTCCACAACGTGACACTTTTTCGTGCATGCTACCGGTGTTCATCGATTTATAAGACGTTATCACGTCAAAAACAGATTTAAAGAAAGTAGAAGGTTTGAACATGCCTATTAGGGTCTAGCAGGAAAACTAAGTACATATTTGTAAATTTTGTAATGAGAATGAAACCTTAGCCACTAGGCGACGTTCGTGTCTCATTATCATTATAAGTATCACTAATTCTTATTTTACCATGGAGATCTGTCCACAACGTTACCATGGAGATCCGTCCACAACGTGACACTTTTTCGTGCATGCTACCGGTGTTCATCGATTTATACGACGTTATCACGTCAAAAACAGATTTAAAGAAAGAAGAAGGTTTGAACATGCCTATTAGGGTCTAGCAGGAAAACTAAGTACATATTTGTAAATTTTGTAATGAGAATGAAACCTTAGCCACTAGGCGACGTTCGTGTCTCATTATCATTATAAGTATCACTAATTCTTATTTTCCCACGATCTATCATAATAATTTATCTATTAGTAAATAAGTATACTGGTAACGCGAACTAGACATTCTTCCTTATTATCATCGGAATATTATCGCACGTATATCTTTATCAAACATGTAATAATATTACTATAGATAACTTATTCGACCCACTTCCAAGTGAGTATCAAATAACGAAATGCAAATACGAAAATCTAAGATCATATTAACGGGAAGTATAGGTACGTGAAATATGTGAGTTTAAACATTATTAAATCTAGTTTTCACGTCCTAATTTATTTAACAGACTTTTATACTTATAAAAGCATCGTGAAACAAATGAATGGGCGTCCTACGACAGTTCTACGACTGTACGCCCGCGACACGCCCTTGACACACAGGTCATTCACAAGATATTGTAACAGAAGGTCGCATCTCTCACAAACTCAGATAGTTTTACGATTTATTTGGTTAGAGACATGTAGACAATGGACGTTTATCTACACATATCATAAACTCTTTATTTATTATTATTATGAGCCTATATTTGTCCCACTGCTGGGCAAAGGCCTCCCTCTTATTTCTCCACGTATCCCTATCCCCTGAAGTCTCCCACCAGTCTCTGTCAAAGGTGTCAAGCTCGTCCCGCCATCTCTGGCCAGCATACGGATAAATACTCATTTCCGCTCATCTCCGTCTCAGTAGAAAAGAAAGGCAGCCTAAAGAGGCAGAACTGAGCCTGTTTTCAGATTTAAAATAAAAAAATCGGGCAAGTGCGAGTCGGACTCGCGCACGAAGGGTTCCGTACCATATAAAAAAAAAACAAAAAAAAAGCAAAAAAAAAACGGTCACCCATCCAAGTACTGACCACTCCCGACGTTGCTTAACTTTGGTCAAAAATCACGTTTGTTGTATGGGAGCCCCATTTAAATCTTTATTTTATTCTGTTTTTAGTATTTGTTGTTATAGCGGCAACAGAAATACATCATCTGTGAAAATTTCAACTGTCTAGCTATCACGGTTCGTGAGATACAGCCTGGTGACAGACGGACGGACGGACGGACGGACGGACGGACAGCGAAGTCTTAGTAATAGGGTTCCGTTTTACCCTTTGGGTACGGAACCCTAAAAACAACATAACTGCTTAGAGCGGTTGACACTTTTTTAAGAACATTGTTAATCGTTTCAGGTGTCAACCAGTGTAGTCAGTTATGTTGTTTTTGTAAACATCCCTTCAATTGTTTTCCATCGTATTTTCTCGGGGACGTTCGTATTTCTTTTGCTACTTCAGTCAACGTCAGTACTTTTTGTACCGAGACTGACTGAAATAGCAAGTCACGTTCGTACGTTTCCGTGAACACACGAACATATAATTATGATTTTTTTATTACGTAAACTGAATGAATAATAGACAACATAGCTATCACGGTTCGTGAGATACAGCCTGGTGACAGACGGACGGACGGACGGACGGACGGACGGACGGACGGACGGACGGACGGACGGACGGACGGACGGACGGACGGACGGACGGACAGCGAAGTCTTAGTAATAGGGTCCCGTTTTACCCTTTGGGTACGGAACCCTAAAAATGTAGGGTGATGCATATCGGTCGCACTGGTCGCACCAACTTGTGTGGCACCGTACAAACAGCAACTTATTACCAAAGGCACCACCGATGTACAGTTAACAGTGTGAGCGGTGGTACAACGAGAAACTAATGAATGGGCAACCTACGTCCGCTCTAAGACAATGTGCCTGCGACAAGCCCTTGACACGCTGTTCGCCATTCGAAAGATATTGTAAATGTCTACTTAAGACATAGAGGCCGATATACTAAGTTACTAGGAATTGTGCTAGCTTAGATAGGTACTAGTAATACAAACAGCAACACTCCTAACTGTACACCGGTGGGCCTTATTACAAAAGGCATAAGGTCCACCGATGTACAGTTAACAGTGTGGGCGATGGTACAACGAGAAACTAATGAATGAACCTACGACCGCTCTAAAGCTGCGTACGGATTGCGCGTACATTGGCACGCGTAGTCGGTTATGCGTGTCCTGGAACACCATGTCCGTACTTGCAGCTACGCGTACACTCTAGCGAGCCGCCATAGTTGGTTTTTGGTAAAATGTACGCGTGGACTGCGTATCCCGACTACGCGTAACCACAGGAACGCACTGTCCGTACGCAGCTTAATACAACGCCATTCGAAAGATATTATTGTAAATGTCCACTTAATACATAGAGCAACCATACTCTAAGTGTGTTCCGCGGAACCCTAGGGTTCCGCGACACCCCTGCAGGAGTTCCGCAAGAATTTAGAACACTATGCTTTAGTCGCCTCGAAAAATTTTACTATGCAAAAAACACACTGTAGGGTTCCATCAAGTATTTCGCTTTCCAAAAGGGTTCCGTCAAAAAAAAAAGATTGAGAACCGCTGACATAGAGGCCGCGCCGAGCCTACATTAGTATACCTATACTAAGTTACTATACTCTGTATGTTGAGTTGAGGGTAGATGAAATCATTGCATGATCAAATAATGTAGGTTAAAGTCAGGTCGTTCAGTGACTGATCCAGGCGGTTTTGTATTTGGTTGGTTAACCAATAAATGTTATAACTACGCGAAAATGTACAAATTGTTTGTTACTGTAACGTGAGCAGACGAGAAGCGTAGGGTGTTTTTTATATGAAAGCTCATTTCACACTTTTTACATCTCCAGAAGGCAGTCACCGACGCCCTTCTTAGAAAATACTTACATGGCCTGTACTAACAGCAACACTCTTTAACTGTCCATGGGTGAACCTTATGTATTTTGTAATAAGGTTTACGAACTGTCAGTTAACAGTGTGGGCGATGGTAAACTGAAACCATTGACGTATAACTCAGGACGGACCTTACGGGCACTAAAAATGGTACTATTTCAGCGGTGTCACGCACGAATTCCAGCCAATCGTGCAGTCTAACGCAACTAGTTGCGACCAATAGCGCGCGTGATGCAAACTCATCAACCAATCGCGCGCGTGATGCGAACACATCAACCAAACGCGTTGTAGCGGTGTCACACCGCTGTACTGGCCCCTGTTTGCCTCATTATTATTGCCCTAGATATCTAAGTATGTCAATAACTGAAACGTCCAGAGACTTTCATAGAACTTATTGCAACTTGTTAAAACATTTTATCGTAGGTGCCATGTCTTGAGTCGTACCAGTGTACGGTTGCTATCGAATAATCTCGGCCCACATCCACCCACAGTGCGTAAATACGTAAGTTGCTCTTCGCTTTCACAACAATTGCTCGTTTTTGCTTTGGCTACATGTAGATCCTAGATTCTAGGACGTCAAGACACTAATATCGTCTATTTCTAGGTATATCCATACCAAATTTTATCTTAATCGGTTCAACGGTTTAAACGTGAAAAGATAACAGACATACAGACATACAGACAGAAACTTTCGCATTTACAATATTAGTAAAAAAAAATATCAAGTTTGTGTGCCACCATTTTCATTGTATTTGAGTAAGTGCCTATACCTACTTTAAAATCTGTAGAACAATGACCTACATTTACTTGACTTGGTTTGGTCGTATAGTGGCTTAGAAAATAACATAATAGCACTGTACTTTAGTAGCGATAGCGGTAAAAATTGTAGTGAAATCCAGTATTATGTTTTTTTACCGAAATGTACAAAAAGTTCCTGTCCAAATCCTAATCTGGCTGCGTCGAGACGTGGACATTAACAAAGTATGATAGAGAAAATTTTGAGAGCTTTGAAAAAACCAGCCAAGTGCGAGTCGAACAGACAGACGGACAGTGGAGTCTCAGTTATAGAGTCCCGTTTTTACCCTTGGATACGGAACCCTAAAAACAAGCCTACTCAATAATGAAAGTCAATTAACCAGATGTCATTACATTAACATTAACAAAATTAATTATACAAAATTATTTATACAAATTAATTATACTGATTATAATTTATAATTATGCTTTTTTATCTACCATCATCTCCGAAATAGCACCTTAACACAACGCATTATGAGTCACTTTCGTTCATATGGGAATTGTAAATAAATAAACAAAAGAATGCAGTGGTTATATCATGTATAACTTGATTTTAAAACAAATACGACGCAATGTGAATCGATTGCTTATCGCGTTAAGGTTGCTTTTGCAATGTCATAGTTTAACCTAGGTCAGAAGACAGCATCACAGCAGTATCATGGCGCGTAAAAGCGCATTTTAATTTTTAACCTTAGTGATTATGTTTTAAGGTCGATTTTGCTGTTCTAAGTAATGACAGAATGTCATTAAGTTATCGATCATGCGAGGTTGATAGTAGATTGATTTATTAATGGTAGATTACCTGTACTCTAGGTACAGTCGGGGTCAAAGATATCTTTACATTTTTTGCCTTATCTTTCAACTCAACTTACGGATCCAGTACCCAAAACTTATGTAGCCCGTTGAGAGATCAGTATCACACACATATTCATTCGTAGTAGTAGTAAAAAAAAATTGTGCAAAAAGAAACATAATAAATGAAAAAACATAATTTGTACAAAGGCGAACTTATCCCTGAGTTATGTTGTGTTTATTGCTGAGCTTGCATTTATATATAATATAACTATATATTATATGTCGCCTAGTACAGTCAGTAAGGACACAGAATAAATAATAGTACTAGGTACAGAAGACTCACTCTCTAACAAAACGCGTCTGTTACGATCAGCACAGATATGGCCGCTAGGTGGCGACAGCGCCACGCGCGGCTTATGGCTTTCCCCAAAATTGGGGCAGAACAGATGTACTTTTAGCTACCTGTAGCAAAGCGACGAAATCGCGGAGTGAGCTACGCCTGGTAAGGACCAGTAACTACGGAAAGAATTGTTTAACCCTCATGCCTTGATACCCTTGCAATGCACTTGCTATGCACTTGCTATGCTTGTGGTTCAATTTTGGAATCTTTCGCTTGCTTGGGTATCAATATTAGCACGAAATGTTAAACAACAACTTTGCCCCCTTATAAAACAAATAACTATTTTATGTCTGTATGCCTTTTTTTGCTTTATGTGGCTGCCTGAGATACATGGTAAATTAATCTACAATAGGTATTAGTAGGATTACCTTTTTCGTAGCAGGGTTGGCCCTATAGGCTGCTTCCAGTTTAGGGTTGGGTGCGGCCTTCTTATTTCTACCATCCTTAATGCCTAGTGACTTGCCGAACGGAGCAAACACATATCTGAAACAAGATTAAATTATTACAATTTTAATTAAACTGTATTTGAAAATTTGTACGAGAGCAACTTAAAATATGTTGTTGTCTTTAGACTTTCCTTGTCCGAACAAGTTACATGAATAAGAGATATTAACTGCATGCAGATGTGTTTAGTATAATATGCAAAGCAGAGCTATGAATCTAGTAAAGTATGACCTTAATTGAACACTAAGTCATAATTTAATAATTAATTTAATAATGGCAATTTTAGCAGTTTAATTCCCTGGATTCTATAATCCAAACCTATGCTTATCTCTTTACATTTAACATTTTCAAGTTGTAAAATGTAAACAGGTCGAATTCTAATTTCAATTCCGTTGCTCACTTACACAGGAAACATTAAGAGCTAACTTCCTTTCTAACTAATTTAGCATTATCAATGTGTCATTCATTTTTTGTCTAACACCGAACCACGCTACCGCACTTTCAGAAAACTAGGTTAAAAATAAACCGGTACTTACTTTTCTAAGACGAAGCGTAGTGCTATAAACACCAGAGCCATGGGTATCGGAAGGAAAACATGCCGATGATCGGTGTAGGTGACCGTTTTGTCTGGGCCGGGCGCTATATCTGCCCACGTAGTGTTCGGCGGCAACCACACATCTTCGTTCCAAAAAGCATCCAAAAACGGGCGAAGCATCGCTAACTTATTATGACAGAACACTGGTTTTCACTCCGGAAGGTTTGATTTATAATTTGCGGTAATGATATGCGGGCCAAACGACACGCGACGCGATGGAGTAGGGACTGAAAATTGACAGTTCATTGACTTTTTTGACACATGAAGTAAGCACGCTTGTCATTAGAATTTGACGTTTTAGAGGCGTTTTTTTGTTTCGTCAACAAGCATGTTGATTAAACGTACGGTGCTTGCATGTTGCGCATTAAGCTGAAGCCAGTATTGCACATGCACAATGTGCAAATATTAACACCATTGAATCAAGTCTAGGGATGATATCCGCCTTGGCCTGGGTTCTCTTTTTCTCGGATATGTCCCAATGTGGAACCATCGGAGGTCGGCCGGGTGGGGTTTCGAAAATCATTCGTGGAAAACGAGTCATCGTAAAGCCCCCTCCAGACTATGCGCGTGAATCGCGGGCGAAGCCGCGAACGCGAGTGTGGAGTCTAGTTCGCTGATATGCGAAATCGACTCCAGACTCGCGTTCACGGCTTCGCGCCGCGATTCGCGCACGAGTGTGGAGCGGGCTTAATCCTTATTTTTTTGTACAAATAAGCATTTGTTCAACTCGCAGCCAATATGAACGAAGTTTGGAAAGGTTTTTTTTATAGATCTAGCGAGTGACACTCAGTCTCAGCAGATTAAAAGAAAACAATGGTTTAGAGGTGTCGAATTGTGTATTATAAATATTTCAATACAAATGCAATTTAACCATAAATAAACGCCGATATTCTTCTGATAATAAAAATATAAACCACTTCTCTGTATACTTGAAACAAAGTGTCAAAACGCAACACAGCAGGGCTATAACCGCGAAAAACGAAGAATGCAAATTGCGGGCATCTTTCTCTGTCACTCTAATTACGCCTTCATTGGAGTAAAAGAGAAAGATCCCCGCAATTTGCGAACTTTGGTTTTTGCGGTAGACCCTCAGAGATCAAGTTTAAACAATAACTCTCCACTGACATTTTTTAACGCGAAAACGACAACCTTAGTTAATATAAGTCAAAATATAAGTAGTGAGAGGCTACCGTGAATCATCGAAATATTGTAAAGTGTTTCACACTTATATCGGTCCGCGGGGCCGCTCCAGTATGTGAGTGAGACAAAACTATTCACGTATATAGCGATGTCCCGTTCGCACGCCAATGCGGTGAAGACCTAAGACCTATAGAGATGGAGATAAACCTTCAAATTTCGTTAATCACGGTAGCCGTCCAGAGGCTTCTACCGCGAACACTGAAAAGTTCGCAAATTAGGCACCTTTCTCTTTTACTCTAATTAAGGTGACATAGAAAGATGCCCGCAATTTGCGAACCGCGGTGTTCGCGGTTATAGCCAAGTGAACGCGTTTAAAAACTGTTGTGAAAACCACCCTTAAGCAGTTTAAGTTCTATCAATAAGTAACATTATTATTTAAATCATATCAACTTTCCTAATAACAACATACTTCAAAGGCACGAAACTATTATAGATTGTTTCAACTCGTTTTGATACTTAGACACATGGTTAAAGCGTCTGAACACGGTAGTGTACCTAAAATATATATTTAACCTTTTGTACGCCAATGACCGATATATCCGCACCGTAGGTTCAACGCCAAAGACCGATTAATCGGTCACCAACCACAGAGCAACATAGACCTCGTGCATATGCATAAAGTTCAATTTTAGTTTTTAACACTTCGGTGACGTGGCGTCAGCGTGACAGCTTTTGTGTTTAATACGGCGTCGAAAAGGTTAACCAGTAAAATCATTTTCTTTATAAAAGTGACACAAGTAAAAAACGAGGTTATTTTGTGACGTGGGCTCCATTTTACAAGAAATCGCATGCAATATTAGATACATTGGCGGCTAATTAGTTGAACCTAATTCGATTAGCCGTTAACCTCATCGCCATTCTATAGTCCAAAAAATTCTGTACAGGAAAAAAATACAAAAAGATGGTGTTACAGGGTGGTCTTTTTTGAGACCGTTGCCCTATTTATAAAGGGTTAAAGTCGCAATGTATCAAAAATCGCAAGGTGAATATTGGCCTTTAGGGGCATTGCACACTGCATCCGATTCACACGTCGGGATGTTACTATAATACGCGCATAGCGTTGTCTCGCCCTTGATACGATTTTCTGAGTTGTGTCACTTTTATCATAGAGTTAGACCAAGAAAAGTCTGCAGCGATTTTGATAGCCCACGCAGTGCAAGTGTTATTTTAAACGTCAAACTTCTATGAAATTATCACGTATAAATAACACTTGCACTGTGTGGGCTGTTAAAATGACTGTAGACTTTTCTTGGTCTAACTCTAACAATCACGGTCACAAGTTTGCTCATTACAAGTCGTGGTAATGCCACTTTTTAAGTATCATTTTACATGTTTATATTAAAAGGGGACAATTGAATATACAGTGAATAGGGAATATTAGGCAAAGGGGCTGTCCATAAATTACGTCATCGATATTTTGACGATTTTGGACCCCCCCCCCCCCCTATAATCATCCAAAAATCATGCTTGCCCCCCCCCCTAATTTGAAATGACGTAATTTATGAATAGCCCCAAAGCTCTGCATAGGTGACACCACTAGCACATACAGTAAACAAACCTCATTGACACATCATGCGTCACTAGGTCAATCACATGGCCTACCGTGAAACACGACAATCGAAAGTTCGGTTTCTGCCTCTCTATCACTCTTGCTTATTCGATCGATAGAGAGCGGCAGATAAAGAAATTGCCACCTGTAAACAAACCGCCTTGGTGAATCAATGTAATAGTGAAAACTTGTCAAAAAACTGTTAAGGCCTAGTATGTATAAGTTACTCTATGGTTTACTAAACAAATTAGTGCTGCACTCTGGCGGCAGAACATTGCAGTAATACTCCCTATTATTAAACAGAAACACTGGTATGGTTAGGTTTTTTAAGGTGTCCGAATGTTAAGAGGTACTATTACAATTCTGACATTAAATAAATCTTACATAAGCATACAGTAAATGAGAAAAAGCTCTTCATGTCAAGGTTCTTACAGATTACCAGTTCTCCGGACGATATCAGCCTGTCAGTTAATCACAAAAGGTGACAGTTCCGAACAACTGACAGGCTGGTATCGTCCGGTGAACTGGTAATCAGTGGGCCCCTTTATAGCATTGATCTTTTCCTGTAGGAAAACTTATTAATAACAAGGATCAAGGCTCTGAACCGGTTTTTTCTTCATACAAAAAATACCGGTATTATTACGTTATTTTTCGTTCTTTCGTTTATTAATTCATTTTTGATGGGTCAATTTAATAATACGAAGTCGTTACCTAAATACATGATCCAGTCCTACGGAAAGAGCATAATATTATTAAAAATATTGGGCTATTTTGGAATTAAAAAAAACCGGTTCCGAGCCCTGACAAGTATCGTCATTTGTAGAAAAAATATGGCGGAATATTATTATTATTTAAACAGGCATTATCAATAGAGGCCGTAATTAAAACATTAATAAAATTTAAACAAAAAAAAACAACAACCATGGATTAACATTAATAATAATTAAATAAAAACCTAAACAACTATAATTTCATATTCTGCTACAACAGATTTTTATAAAAGAAATACTGGACTTCACAAATTTGTCTTATAGCTAAGATTACAGATATAGTGCATAATTGTTTTCCATCGTATTTTCTCGGAAACGTTCATATTTGTCATGCTACTTCAGTCAACCTCAGTACTTTTTGTACCGAGACCGAGTGAAATGGCAAGACACGTTCGTACATTTCCGTGAAAATACGATGGTAAATAATTATGCACTACATCTGTAGAATAATTAACGTGGCCTTGTAAAATAATATTTACATGTCATTCACAGTATAAAAAAATTTCATAGATTTTTATCTGTACTAGTTTATATTTTGTTCTAATTCTTTGCAAAAAAGGAGGCAAACATATTTTTTTTAATAAAAAATTATTACAATTGTCTTTTAGGCAACTGGAGACTAAAGCATGTCTGTAATAATATAGAAATATGACGTTCTTACGCAGAAGGTACCATGTTTGTATAAATCTGAGTTCTGAGTTACATACAGAGGGCCTACCACGAAAATCTGAAATCTAAATTACGTTATCTGACTCTCTATTACTCTTGCTTATTCGAGAGGCAGAGACAGATAACGAAATTTCGATTTTGTTTCGCGGTTGGGCCTCAGGCAACCGACCAACATGCTAGCTCTTTTAAGGGGTATGTACCTTTTGCTTTAGAACGACACAATTTTACCTACTTTTTTTTATAAAATTCTTATCCTATAACAATTCCTAAGCTTTTTTTAAGCATATCTTTGGGTGTTTGCGTAATAATAAATAACGTAGGACTAATGTAATCTAAGTGCGTGGCCTTAGGGGGGCAAATTTAGACGTTTAAGGCCAGAAACTATTATATTTTCCAAAAAAAGCATAGTTTGGGATTAAAGTAATAAGCTTGTAAGTACTTTAGAAATTACATCCATAATACCTTTTTTTTTAAATTTTTACATGAGCTTACTTAAAAAAAAAACACTAGCTGTTTTATTTTTCGTAGAATGAATAAATCGTTATTTTATTTGTCACATTACTTAATTTTACCAATATCTTGGTTCTTGGTTAATCGAAATATTAAAATGGCGTGATGTGAGATATTGTGGATGAAACTGTTTCGTATTTTATAAACAAGCAAAATTGTACTTTTTACTATAATAGCATAGTTAAAATTAATCATTTTTCTTAAGCAATAGCACCTATGTAGATATTTACCTATAGTAATGATATGAATCTCATGCTAACATGAACACTAATATTAATTCATGCACTTTCGTTGCAAGAACTGTGCGTTTGTTATATAATTAACGTAACCGGTTGTTGGCCGAAACCGGTATACCCTATAGAAAAACCGGTAAAAATTATATTGGTATAACATAATGTGAAAGAATATGAAAACAAAATTATCCGTGTTTTATTTAGAGGTTTCAGGCTAAGGTTTTCATTAGGTAAGGTCACAGAATAAATAATAGTACTAGGTACAGAAGACTCACTCTCTAACAAAACGCGTCTGTTATGATTAGCACAGATATGGCCGCTATAACGCAGTGTTCAGACATATATGAGACAGTATTACAATGAGGAATTGGTCACTCTAATGATATTCACAATAAGAAAGAGACTGACCGCACTAAATAACTATTGAATCTATGCGAAACAAGCAATTATATCTCTTTTTCACACACGCACCTAAAACCATAGGCTAATTTAGATTTATCGAAAGGCGAACAATTTTTATCACCGTCGTATTCTAAAGGAATGATTTTGTAGTGTTGCGTGTGTAAAAGGCACTAACTAAGAATTAAATAAAATTACCTATCTACAAGTTGACTATCTAGTATCAGAGACCACAATCTTACTCTAATTATTTATTTAACAAATCATTTGATACCACAAATGACAATTTCAAAGTGATATAATCATATCATATAGTCATGAGAGGCCCATTTACAGTCTGACAAAAAAGAGTAGAAATTAAAAAGTGGCAATACTGTAGTGTTGTCCCTTTCAAATCAATCAAAGAAAACGGGACGACAATATAGTATTGCCACTTTTTAATTTCTACTCTTTTTTGTCAGATTATATGCATTGTTCATAAGCTGACATTTGTCAAAAAACAACTGAAACGTTTACTTCGAAAGTTTACATTATAATATAATATGACGCAAGCACATCTATCTATTCTAGCAAGTCCAAGTAAATAAGTAACTCTACTGCTCTAAGAAAACCGTTTTGATAAGGATATAATTTAATTACTCAATATATGTCACCATAAATTCTATTAGCTCAAAACGGTACTCTACGAATAGTTAAATCGATCGTTATAACATACCAAATATTATCTCACTCTTTGGAATTAATGGGTTTATTTAATATACAACCAGGTGAGAAAAGGCACGAATGTACCACTTTTGGCACTGACGAACATCTGTAGAACCTACACAGAATTTGGTATACTCACTGTGTTTGTACGGTTGAGTTCACAAACATTATTACAAGTCATCGTTTCAAAAATATACAGTACAATCTCACTAATCCGGCACCAATGCTGACACAAGAGAGCCGGATTACTGGAAAATTCGGTTTACTGGAAGTTAGAGCAAATCTGCATATTAATGATGTGTTTTTAGTATGTCATAGAAATACATTTTACTAAAATACTAAATTTAAAAAAAATCTACTCTTATCTGTAACTTGGCCATTTATAAAGAGATTGAAGGGCGAAAATGTTAGAGCACATAGAAAATTAGGACATAGAATGATCATTTGTATCCCAATTTTAGTGCCGGATTACCGGGGAATACCGGACCATCGAAATGCCGTATTACCGAGATTTCACTGTATTTACTCGACCTAATTGTCAGTGTCTTAGAGGCGTGTAAATATATTTATGGAACGTTGGTTTGTTAAGATGTCTGTGAACTCGACTACATCTCTATGAATAGTTGTTAGTCTCTCGCCAGCAAAGTGTATCTTAGTGAGTTTACGTAAACAATAAAATTAAGTAGCTAAAAGGCATGGATTAATTTTATACAATGATCTCAACCCTATTTATGATATAACCCTAGTGTATAACAATACATTTCCATGGTCGTCAGTGGATTCAACACAATGTTATTATTATACGTTATCTAACGTGAAGGCGGATTAAAATAACAAACTAAAATATTTTATTCATTTTTGATCGATAATTAATAAGAATGCAGACAAATTTTCATAAGTAGTTATAATTTGTCTAAAGAAATATTAATATTTAAATATGGAAGCGTGTAGCTAATTTCAACTACGTGGTCCCATTCAATAGAATATTTACAAAACTGGCCTAAAATAACCGATTTCGTCGACTTTATAAACGGGTAAAATATTATCTTTAATCATTATAAGCCGAAAAATATCACATAAACCGTAGAAAATCTATTTTTATTCTTTAAAATTTTATCATTATTTTCAATATGTTTCATTGCCAGCAAGTAACTCATTTGACTGTCAAAGGACTTTAATTTAAACTTTAGAAGGCAACGGATTTAATAAGAATTCAAGTCACCAATAAAACATTGAGACACGTAGTTTTAAACAATCACAGAGTAGTTGTGCAATAGCAGTAATTTGTGACTGCGTAGAGAGTAACAGTAGTAAATACTAATGAACAGGCGCGATAGAAAAAATTAAGAATATTTCGAATAAATAATATAAGTAATTATATGTGATGGTCTGATGGTATATGTACATTACATTTTTATATACATGCCAATTAGGCTTCGTTGTTGATATAGTAAAATGAAATTATAATTTAAAATTATGCCATAGAACGCAAAGTAAATAAAATCGGTTAAAGGGAAAACCGGTGCAGAACATCCGAGTAAGACCTAAAACCGGTTTTGCACAAATTTTGTCCAGTCAATCAACTCTAACAATAACTTTATAACTAGAAAATTGTCGTATTTCTTAGGCAATGAATTTACTGGTCATAGATTTGCGTGGCCTTATATAAGTAAAGATTGTACAGGTAGTGATAAATTAAACCTTATGTCATCATCTCCATAACTTGTACATGTAATTTAATGCATCATGACTTTGTTTTATTCATTAGCTTACATTATTTAGTACCAATTCCAATAGCTAACTATCCATTGCATAATATTATTATGACTTATATTTATATGCGAAATACCTTTAACAAGGTAAGGCAATCGTGCGAATTCCTATGTATAATTAATATTAAGATAAATTTTTGGTTACTTTACAATTTTATAATGTAGATAAAGTAATAAGGGTCAGTTTTTATGGATAGAAAAAGTTACTGTAACCCCGCCCTTTTAATATATAACATAAAAAACTAAATTAATTATAATTATCTTTCACAGACGTTATTAAAATACCTACCTACGAAACCATTTCGTTATTTTATTATAATTTTAATTATATATGTAGGTATATTAAGAAACACGTATTGGCATTGATACTTAATTAAGAATACCGGAACACCAGCCGTTTCTTCAATGTGATAACAACTCTAAAGTACAATACGAAGTACAAAAAAAAATTAAAAGATGTAATTTAAGTACGATAAAATTATATGTACACGAAAATGAAAAATACTGAGGTAAAACAAATTGTTTTGTTAAGAATCATTAATTGATTACGTCACGAATCCAATAAACTCAAAAAAACAGTTTTGCAATTGTATGTGTTTAATCCTACAGCCCTACTGCTTAACTCAATCGGTTCCCCAAGTAGGGGAGCGGCGAGTAGCAGACCTATAGCAAAAATACAATATTTCAATACAACCATGAAACAAATCAAATTATTTCATTAAATATTTTGATTTGTTTTAACCGAGACATTGTCCTTAGCGATGTTTTTCTGTCGTATATGACATTTATAATACAACAGTTCGTCAGTCCGTTTTTAGATAAAAATAACAAAGTCAAAATAGACATTATGTGGTCAAATTAAAACCAGGCTGTGTCCTGCTAATCCAGTTCTTTTTTAACCCAATTTTAATTCAAACGCAACAACAATAAACCGGTTTTTGTTATGGTATATAAATTTAACCGGTTTGTGTTAGTAAACCGGTATGGATATAATCGTGAGAGTAGCTGGTATGCGATACATACAACCATGTCGTCAAACAGCAGTCAGGAGTATGGTGTCGAAACATCTTAGTGTCAAAACTGGCCGGTATGCGGTATGTACGAGTACAACCTGTTGTCAGCAGTCAGGAGCGCGCCCAATGCGCGCGGCGCGTCGTGCTCTATGTGTCTCTGCAACAGACAAACATACATATAAGGCAATTTTATTTGAACACTATATAGTATGAGTACTACACACTGTAACTCTTATTTTTTTAAATGACAACGATTTTGGAAAAAGTTAGCGCAAACCGCTAATAAAACAGATAAATAAGTAAGCATAGAGTCACTCCATTAAACCCCGTTTAAAATAAATACCAAGCGACTTTTGAAAAATCTTGTTTATGATAAGATGGAGGATTAAGTTTTATGATATTATATTTTTTACCATACCTCCCAATAAAAAAACTCATTATTAATAAGTAAGGGCAGCCTTGTATGGCACTCCATAATTCTAAAATAAGAACTCTAAAATGACTTATTCTCTATGGCGAGGACACAGAAAAGCCACAAATTAAAGAAAATTACTTTTTATTGTTGACCCGGTTGGGCGTGCTGTGATTGGAGTAATGCGAGCTGTCACTGATGTCTGAACTCGAGCTGCGAATGTCGCCCTCCATCTGAAAACACAACACGTCAATATTATTGGATGAATGCATTGTGTTGATACCATTATCGCGTTCTAAAAAGGTAAAGTACCTAAACTCCTGACCATACTCAGGGCTTGTAGTATGCACAGTAGGAAGTTGAACATGTCGTTTAAAAACCGGTTTCCTTTACAAAACATTATGTGTTCGCTCTAAAAATAACCGGTTTACTCACCTGGCCAGCTTTAATAGTCTTATATGCGACTTGGAGAATCAGCCACGTCCAGATCATATGCAGGGCTAGTAGTAGGCATAGTAGAGAGTTAAAGATGTAGTACGCCGGAAACATTGGGAGCAGCATCGGCGCGCGGATCACTGTACTGAAATTATACGGTAAGATAAAAAGTTTGAAGTTTTAGTTGTAAAATGTTTTCTTGTATATGGCGTAAAGGCGCCAATCAAACTTCGTAAAAAAAACAATCGAACTTTAATAGTCTCACAATACAGTTGCTTTTTAAACGGCATTGCTGCTTTGCCACGCGCCAAAGTTGGAAGCTTGGGCTCGTCATAAAAGAAACAATGGTTTTTGTTAAACAGATTAGGGTCGTGGGCGTAAAAATCATTTGAGAAAATTCAAACTATTGCTGACTCTATCTATCTATAACTGACGTACACATTTGGCTTACCTCCAAAGAATATAGAAGGGGTATATCCCCAACCTCGTCACGATCCAGAGCACAGTGAACACAGCGAACACGCAGTCGCAGAACCTTTGGTACCCGGCGTACTTCGTGGCCTTTGCCGCCTGTAAAAAGATGGGTTACATAACGAGGGAAACGCTGTAGTGATGGGACTTTAGAGATCCTTGCGGGTTGCTAGATTACGTTTAGTTTTATTACTAGAAGACGTTGACGTAGTTAACGTTATTGCAACAAGATACAGTCTACTTTTGAAGAAGGAAGATTTTTCATAACCGGTAAAATTTGTTTGAAGGAGGAGATGCTTAATTTGTCTGGAGCTTTGATTTTTTTTATGTTTGTTCGCCCGTTTTGAGTTTGAAAAGAAAGCTTTATTTGTTTTGGTGGGTATAAAGTTTGTCCATTGTCAAGTCATCAAGATCTGATAATAATATCCTGGAAAAATGAGCGTTCTCATCAAAAAAAGGCTGAAGTAAGTACTTAGTAAAAAACTGCTGGTCAAGATCATATAATAACTAACAGAACTGGCACGAAACACGGGAGCACGAACAAGGAATTTGATCTGCCATCATAATCCTTATCAAACAATATCCACAAGTAAACTTTAGTCGCATCAAGCATTCCGCAAGGATCTCTAATCTAACATGCATTGCAGTCCGTTCCTCTCCCTCAAGACGCGGCTCACAGGCATGCTAACCTTGCCTCAGTCTCATCAAAGTCATCATATTCTCGTAAGACTTTCAGTTCCTATTTTCCACCATAACATGAACTTATTACCGTAGTCTATTTTAACTAAGATTAGAGTAGTATTCGATGAAAGTAAAAATAGAAAACAGTTGTCTATAATGTGAAAAGTGTAATGAACCTGATTTTAATCGTTTAAATTAATATAGTTTAGTCTTACGAGAATATGTATGTGAGTATACATGCACACTCTTCCGCACCTAGATCCAAGCAGGGCTGCCTTAGGTCCAATCATACACCCAGTAAACTCAGTATAAGCGTTAATTTAGTTATATATAAATAAACATATAATAAATGGAGTCCTAAAATAGAAACCCTGTAAAAAGTATTCTACAAAAATAATAATAGAAATTATGTTTATTTCAAATGTAATCATTGACTACTATGTAAAAATCGGTTTCTGTCATTACTTACGCATTACATTACATATTACATTATTGATTGGACATATAGTAGTAACACCTTATTGACAACAGAATAAGTTGCCTTTTGCTTGAAACTATATAATTGTTAGTAATATTAGTAACATTACTGGCGCAGTCAGTAGATTTTACTTCTAAGCTCAAAAATTTATTTTCTGCCCTGCTAATTTCCCTATTTTTTTAAAGAATTTAAAGTGAGAAAATACTCAATAAAATAAGTCATCCGAAAATATGGTTAGTTTTCCCTATCAATGTTAAAATAACTATTTAAATGATTATAGAAGACAGTAAATGCAAGTAAATCAAAACTAGGTACAAGAGATTCCTTATGTAAAAACTGCATTCTCCCTATTAAAAAACACCTGCATGAATGATTAGACTTAAAAAAACCACCACATGACTGTTACTGAGTAACATTAGGTGAGGTTATTGGGCAAATGATTGATTCCAACCGATTTCATATAACTACTTACTACATACACCAAATTTTAAACTACATTGCTGTTGTCTGTGTCACTCGACAAGGAAGTGAATGGGATAACGTTCAGCGGACACAGCGACAAGACAAGCAAAGCGACAAAATATCACATATCACATCGATTCTTTCAACCGAATCCTCAATTTGGCAAGTTATTTCGCCGGTCGACTGTTGACAATGACAATTCGGTCGACGTTACACATAAACTACAAATAAAACGAGTAAAGCTACAACATATAGAGGTATTTGTGAATTTTGTGACTGATAGACGGGCACCGATAATAACAGAAACCTTGTTTTTTTTTCACCGTTCAGCGAGGAAAAATGGCGTCAAACTCGAATTCGCAAAACAAATAATGCTGAAGTTCACTATGCCCGACATATTCAACACGCACACCTCGCACGCTAAACGTTGAAATACGGCATTGTATGTCATTTATGGATTTCGTAAATATTTATTTAGGTCTTGTAATTTTATTTTCTATAAATGATACATAACACATTTAATATTAGTTATCCAAGTTCAGTACATACATTTTTAGTACAAATAAGATTCTGTTGTTTTTATTTTAACTTAAATAGTATTTATCTATTAGAAATATCATGATATTTGAAGTTAATAGATGAGAAGACATTTCTAAATGTCATCAACATTTCGATGCTTTCTTGCTATGCTTTTTTTACTGTTTTTACAACAACAGTAACATGGCAAGTGTAAGGAGGGCAAATTGTCATTGTCATTTATGTCACATCGGTGAAATACAGGCATTATTGAATATAAAAACCGGTTTCTCTCAGATCTTAACTTTTTGGATTTATAGTCTTATTCAGGATTGCTATCATTTTCGATTCCTATACAGAACAAGTGGCTCAGGAGGCCTAGCCAAGATTACAATCGTTGATAGAAAATACCAATCTAAATTAAATATTGTATGGAAATAGTCATGTGACTTTTTCTAGCATCTGTTATCCCGATACTTTTTTATTTTGTTTAGCATTTGTCGACGTACGATTTTCATCTTGGCTAAGTCCCCAGGCGTTAGCGAAAATTTTGTTTCTTCTACGTCACGCACTAAAACCATTCTTCAAATTTCCTTCCCACGCTTACAAATAAAACCGTAGTAAAAATATCACCTAAATCTTTATTTTTTCATTTCAGAATCGAAAATGCTATCGATTGGGATTACCAGAAACGTTTAAATTCTGAGAAAAGCAGATTCTTAATACTTTATCTCGCTCTAAAACAGTATTTTTTCCCGATGCCGCGCTGAATCTACATTTAGACGTATATAAAATCGGTTGTACATGTAACTGGCGGTAAGTGGCATGTCACATGGGGTCGAGCACTCACAAATGTTCGCCGGCGCCACAAGCGCGTCGCAATGGTCGCTTGCTGGAATCAAACATCTCATGGGTACCAAAGGTCCAAACCGGTTATTTTTGTATTAACCGGTTTCAGGTAATTCCGGTTAACGACATTTTTTGGTTTTGATAATTTATTTTGTAGAGTAAAACAAATCTTGAAATGGGATGGAAAGTTTTTATGAAGTTAGTTTAAATATGGGCTGGATATGTCTGCCGCATACAGTGGAATTGTGGCCCAAAATGGTTATCAAGTGGGACCCACGGATTACAATAGATGGTGCAGGCAGACCGAAAAGGAGATGGCGGGAAGACTAGAACGCATTCTATCCGGATTGGTGGAGTACAAATGACAGGGTCGAGTGGAAACAGGGTGAGGCTAGCAGTGGAACACTAAGTTAGGCAATTTTTTTCTTCAAAATATTAAAAACCGGTTTCGACCTCTGGTGGATACTTGCTATGGCCATTCGGCATTCCATAAAACGGTAATGGTATATGAATGATCTATTCTAAATATGTCCTGAAAGGGTAAAGTCTGTGTTTGTCTGTTTAAACACAACAGTTGCTTATTTATAGGTACTAGCTTATTTTATACAAGGTGTATTAAAAAGTGTTAGAAGCGAATAGACCAAGAAAATGCTATTAAAACAGCTCTTCTACATTTCAGAAGGAACCATACTTGCTTATTTGAGAAAAGATGAGGAGAGAGTGCAGAAATAAAGTTTTTTATTCTATTTAACATGTACCTACACTTTTTATACACCATATTTCTTAATTTTACTTATGTACTTAATGTAAATAGCTACAAGGCTGAAGGCTACTCTTCTATTATGAGAATGAGAGTGAAGATTTTCCAACCATTCATAAATAGGACTTTTATAGGTTCAATCAAAAATGAATGACATATTTTGAACAAAATAATAACATTGTTAGATTCTTTGTTCTAGCATGTCTCTTAAAGGCTGATTAAGACGGTGCGAGAACTCGCATGCGAGTTTCATTACATTGCGGTATTTGATTGGTGGGCTGAATTGGATGCAACCAATAGTCCTCAATGTAACTAAAATCGCATATGAGTTCACGCGCCGTCTAAATCAGCCCTAAATATTTAAGACATTCCATAGATAAAATGTACTTAAAAACTCATTAAATCAATTTCGAGATTTATTTTACTTCTATACAGTACAGACACCTACTTTTATCACCATCTCGACAGAAGTATATTTTATTTTTCCAACGACAAATCATAGATCTCCGCGAAACGCTTTGAACTGACCTATATTATATATCCATCGCTGTCAGACCACCACAGCTAAAAAAATTACGTACCTCTAAAAATATATCCGCACAGTCATGTGACAGTAACACCAACGTCCCGATCCTGTGAAGATTGCAGACCCAACTGAAGGACAACAGCATGATGGTGGCCAGATGGTGGACGAACATCTGCCAGAAGTCCTTGCGACGGACGTCCCAGAACTGGGACATGGTGAGCGACCAGTAGAAGGCTGAGGAGATCATGTAGTACCACCACACGTCGTTCGTTAGGCCCTGGAATGTGGGTGGTTCAAATTTAGTAGTTGCAATAGTTATAGCATAGAGAAATATAGTAAGAATAGAGTGCTCACTCCATACATCAGTTTAGGTACCAAATATACTATTATTTTCGCAGTCAAAGCCAAGCTTTTTATTACTTTGGGGAAACACATTGAAAAGGGCCTCGCCGATGTAGTTAACGCTCACGGCTAGAATGGTTCACACTACGTCACTGAGTTTGATGACACTGAGATTACTGACCATACCCAAGGGCCTACCCCGAACATCTTCTCACGACGAACGATCTTCGACGAACTAAAATTTCGTTACTTGCTTCTCTATGCCTTGAATATGTAAGAGCGATAGAGGCAGATAATGAAATTCTGATTGTCGATATTCCGAGTTAAGTCCTCAGCGGAAGTCTTTAATTTCGTAGTAGCGTTTATCATCCCTGGTAAAATATATCACTTAAAAACGATAAATACAAACGCTTTTATAGTAGGTACAGTCGCCGTCAGATCAGGGATCGCAACCGGTTTTTTGCAAAAACTTCGAAATAACCATATATTTCGAATTATTTTGTACTAAAAAGGACTCAGTTTGTTTTTAGGTAACAACTTCGAATTATTAGATTGCCCAATTAAATAATTAACAAAGAACGAAATAATACCGTTTTCGTTTCCATACAAAAAATACCGGTTTCCGATCCGATCCCTGCGTCAGATAATAGAGACGTGTTCCGATATTTGTGAGCACCTCGACCGCTCTGATATATCGGATGGCGACGGTACAACGAATCAATCCAATACCAGCCTATCATTACTAAGCGCCACTTGCACCATCCCACTAACCCGGGGTTAACCGGTTAAACCGTTAACCCAGTGTCATGTTGTACTGGTAACCATGGTAACTCCAGGTTTAACCGGTTAACCCCGGGTTAGTGAATGGTGCAAGTGGCCCTAAGTGAGAGATTGCATGCTGTACAAATTAGTTATTTCTTTGAAATCGAGCTTATCTCAAACATATCGGACATGTGGGTGGTTCGGAGAGCTGATGACGGTGCCGACGAATATAGTACGGCTACTGTTCTTATTTACCTACTTTAACAAATACTATAGGTAATCATTTTCTTGTACTGAACACAAAAAAATGCATGTGTAAATAAAAGTAAATAGAATTTAAAAGTCCATATTCAAAGAATTCTCTGTGACGAAATATTAAAAAAAAAACGGTCCAGTGCGACTGCTGTGTCCAATAATCCCAACAATACGACACTTGACATACTCCGATTGTGTTACTAAGTGATTTTAAGTCAATATTATAAAGCAATCATAAATTTCAATTCAAATAATCACCATTATTATCATTTTACAAACAGATATAAGCTTATCTTACTTAGTATTAGCTGATTCACTTCGTAGTAGACTCTAAGGTATGTTATTTTTTTGATATTGAAATTATCAACTTATCGGGCGATGTTTTTAGTGCGTAGTATAAATTGTACGACTATGAATCACTTGTTTACAAATAAATTAGTAACTAATTTAATTTAATTGTCGTTATAATATAACTTTATCAGACTGTTCATTAAATTTCATAGTAATTAATTATAGAAGATTTATTTAAAATTAACCGGTTAAAAATTAATCGGTTATGATTAAAACAATTATACATTAGGCAGAGTCATTAGTAGTCATTACCGACTAGACTAGGAAACCGTCAAAAATATTGATTCAGTGCAAAAGTACTAACAACATTTTTAACTGACGAATGATAGGTCTTATGGCTTGGCTATAAGATTCACGAACTGTCAATTAATGATACTGTATACAAATAACGTTTGTTTTTGATATAAGAATCCCGACTCAAGGTCAGCCGCTACGCATTCGCATTATGATAAAAATATCAACAAAATAGGTAAATATATATGCAAGAATAATTTACCAGCTGGCTATTTCATTTAAATTTTAATATAGTTTGTCAAAGGACTGTCTCATTTCATTCATAGACAGAGAGAATCATACTATCTTTGTCTTACACTAGTACTAACCATTACCGTCTTTACCATACGGGCACACGTGGCCCGTGTCCAGGGCCCCCATCCTCAGGGGGCCCCGAAGGACAGACAGTAATAGTATATTTGATTACCCTTAAAAAAAATAGAAGATCATAGTAGAAATATGTTACTTTAATTAGCTTTCTTTACTTTCCAAAAGGGCCCCAAATACTTATGTGCCCAGCACCCCAGCATAGTTTAAGACGGCCCTGGTACTAACACCCAAAAGAAAAGGATGAGTATAGTTTTCCTGGTTCTTACTGACTGACAAATTTGACCAACTATAATACCCAATTGGCTGTTGTTTTTATGGTTGCAATCGTATTTCATTGATTCAACCTTATACCGTCTGCTATAAAATGGTCTAAAATGAAAACGTCTTAAGTTTTTGTCTGTATAAAACGATTTTCTTCATCATCAATTCATAACTTTTTAGGTTTCCGTACCCAAAGGATACTAACGGGACCCTATTGGGTACTAAGACTCCTCTGTCCGTCCGTCTGTCTGTCCAGCTGATTCTGTGAGATGCTTGCCCCGAATGTCTTCTAAAAATGTACACGTACAGTACCTTTGAACACACACAGGAACAAGGTTTGTTGGGCTACTATACTACTAAATATTATGAACTAATACGATTTAGATCGGGAGTGATTTCAACCCGTACATCTAACTTGAATTCAGGGCCAAAAGCTTTATAAGCAGGGTCACTACCACTACCTTCTACAATGCAGATATTTTACTCGTATCATTCGTAAGAGTTCTCACATGATGAGGATAGCCAATGTAGCCATAACCTATCTCCTACAGCCGATGTAATAATAATCTAGTATATCCCAAAGAATGAACATTCCGAAGAAAAAGTTGTACAGAGTACAGATAGAAGGTGGAGGCGTGTTCTCGAAGAACTTGACGAGGGTGAGGGCTTATCCTGTTACCTCGCTCTGAACTTCCATTTTGTTCAGGAGTCGATCTCACCCGTCTAATAACCATCCCCTTGAACTCAGGTCCATCAGATTATTCAGATGCGCAGGCAGAGACAAGATAAAAGACAAGTTAGAGGCCTTCATGGCCTATCGGCTAGCAATGAACATTTCGAAGAAAAAGCTGTACATCTACCTCCTATCCTACCTTGCCTACCTAGACCTTCCCTGTACCTTCTATCTAGAAGGTATTTCTCCACGCGTTCCCACAGAATTTGACGAAGATAGAAAGCTTGTACTGTTACATCATGGTTACCTCGCTCTGAAATTCCATTTTGTTGGGGAGATGGTCACTTGAACCCAGGACCTTCCAGGCAAGTTACTAAGGCTAGTGGATATTATAACATTTACAAAACGGTTCTCACCTGATGCGGATAGTCGATGTAGCAATTATCTATTTCCCACAGCCAATCCTTGTCCCATAGGATGAACAGTCCGAAGGAGAAATTGTACAGATAGAAGGTACACCTCCACGCGTTCTCGCAGAACTTGACGAGGGTGGAAGGCTTGTCCTGAGAGCGACGGAGGCGCCACCACCGCTCGACCTGGCGTTCTGACATGTCTAGTTGCTTGGCTAGCGCGCATATCTGGAAAAAGATGGTGGATTGTAAGCACAGGAGCTGTGAGTTTGCTGGTGCAGGTTTTGGGGGGGAGACAATGCTGTGCACGTATATAGCGATATACCGTTTACACAGAAACGGCGTGCGTATCCGCATCCAATGTAAAGAAAGTGTTTTAATCCAGTGGAGCGGAGAAGAGGCATGTAACCAATGCTATAGGTTGATTCCTCTCATCCCCACTCGTTTACGCCTCAGTGAAAAGACAGCCTAAGGCTGATTTAGACGGCGCGCGAACTCGCATGCGATTTTAGTTACATTGCGGACTGTTGGTTACGTCCAATTCAACCGACCGCATGCGACTTCTCGCACCGTCTAAATGAGCCCTTAGGCCGTGCCGGCCGTGGTCTCCGGTTGACGTTGTACGCTGACATTGCTTGGATCGAGTTCTATACAAATGTTGTAGTTCTCAGGCAATGGGACGAAGTTCGCAACGGATTACGTCAACCGTAGGCCAAGGCCACATCTCCAAGTTCAATTTTGGCAAATATTTATATGCGTTGAATCTCTTAATGAAATGAAGATATGTAAGATCATATTTACACAATTATCCACTTATTATATAGTCATGAATAAACTTAATTTTTTTTCGTGTATATTTACTTATTTTTCAATTGCAACAAAAGGGTCAAACTAAATAAAAGCTACATAGCCTACATATATTGTATGCGGATTTTATTACATTTGTTAAATCCTCGAGATATATAAGTAGTTAGGACTAAATTAACAACAAAGATTTTGTATACGTACATTTTAGAATATGTATGTACAATGATTGTAATTGTATCAAAAATGGTAAGTAATACTATATTATACTACAATGATTATGTTTCCAATGTATGTTTGTGTGTGATATTAAATACTGTAATAATGAGACAATATGTGGTTTACTTCATATTATTTGTGCAAAGCATGTGCAAGTGCATGCACTACAGATTGCAGTCTAAACTTCGTCATCAATTCTACAATGAATGGTAAAATGGGGCATTATCTATGAAAAGGGACCTTATTGTCGATGGCGCTTACGCCGCAAAGCGTCGCGCGGGTTTGTATTTATATCGGAGCATCGTTGATAATGTCGTAAGCGCCATTGACAATAAGGTCCCTTTTCATAGATAACTTCACGAATAAAGTACAATATATGAAAATTTGTGCAGCGCTTTATTTTAACTCCTCGAGTCCCAGCCATATACAATGTCAAAAACTTCTAAATTACAGGGATTTTTGGCTAATCAATTAATCATGCATTTTGTTTGTAAAACTTTTCTACCGACGTGATTTCGCGTCCGCGCCGCGGTACTCCAGGGGCCAGATCAACGAATGCGCCAATTTAAAATAAAATGCGCCAATTAAGAAAAATATATTACTTACTTATTTTTCAAATAAAAAAGCTGAAATATGTAGTTGAATTGGGGTTGCAAGAAAAGTTAAAAATCCTAGTAGGGAGACTGCTAAAGTTATTGGCCCCTCCATAGTAATTGGCCACTCCATAAGACAGAAAGGAACAAGGCAATAGAAGTCTTATTGTTAAAAGTGGCCAATTGCTATGGAAAGGCCAATGACTATAGCCCTCACCCTAGTAAATTAAATCACTCAAAAATATAAAGGGTGGCTAAAAAATAAAGGCATTCCCGTTGCCAGGGAGATTTTGGGATTATACTGAGCAACTTTTACTATGGGACAAACCCCAAATTCGCGAAAAAAAATTTGGCTGTTTTGATACATTTTCGCGGGTCCATTTTCTATGGGAGGATAATTTTTGAAGTGAGAACTTAGCGGCGCTGTGCACTTTTTGAGGTGGGGAAAAAATGTTAAACTCGAGACAGCGTAAAGCGTAACGCCTAAGGCGTAACGCGTAAGGCGTAACCCCTGCTGTTTCGTTTTTATTCACCAAAGAACTTTAGTCATAACGTATCATAATCAGGTCAATTATTTAAAACTGACTTTTATATTAAGCAATAAAGCTCAATGTTCTAATCTTGTACGGGCTGAAATACGAGGATCTCACAGTTACATTCTAACTTTATATTAGCACTCAAATATAATTCAATAAAGCTACATCTTGATGAAATCGCTAATAAAAGTGAACTCTAGTACTGGTGAATAAAATTCAAAATATCATGACCATATATTTAGATGCGAGGTCTGCAAGGTAACTTTACAATTTCTATTCGAATTTTAAACAATTAACGCTACAAATTTAAGCGGCCCACTGATTAACAGTCCGCCGGACGGTATCGGCCTGTCAGTTAGAACAAAATTTTGACAGTTCCGAACAACTGACAGGCCGATACCGTCCGGCGGACTGTTAATCAGTGGGCTCCTTTAAGCTCACTGGCCAGCAATTTCGGAACTAGTTTTTCAATAGAAAGGAGGATGGGTCAATTATACATAGTGCTGCAGACATTTTGGACTAGTCATTGAGTTTTCACTTCTGTCGGCACTCCCGGAGTGCAACCGTTTTTTTTTTTCGTGATTTCGTAGTTGGTCCCATAGTAAAAGTTGCTCAGTATAATCCCAAAGCCTCACTGGCAACAGGAATTCAGTAATTTTTTAGCCACCTTGTATATAGGTACTCGTAGTACAAAATCGCACCAATATTTTTGACCAGTACGTAGAAGATACGTCGAATATCGACTTTGACCCAGTTATCGCCAGTATTCGATCCTTATATACTTCATATATCCCTCGGCGACCACGTGTGGTCTTCCCACGATAGGTACGTGTCTTCTATAAGTTTAGGAATTTAGTAACCGCTTTAACAGGTAAAAACGGTTTGTAAAAGTTTCGGTTGTTATGGCGGATGGCTACTTTATGTCTCGCTCAAACATCGGAGCGACGTGCGAATCGCATCCAGTGTGATAACCGCCTATTAAAAATAACAATAATTTCAGCCTATAAACGTGCCACTGCTGGGCACGGGCCTCTCACGCGCGAGAGGGCTTGGGCTATAGTCCACACGCTAGCCCAATGCGGATTGGGGACTTCACATACACCTTTGAATAACCCCTATTAACTCGGTATAAAATCGGATTGGATATTGAAACATGATTTTTATGGGGGTAAAGGAAAAATAATACATAGTTGGTCAAACCAATTTTCAGTCAGTAAGAACCACAGGAAAACTATACTCATCCTTTTCTTTTGGGTGCTAGTACCTATTAGTGTAAGACAAAGATAGTATGATTCTCTCTGTCTATGATTGAAATGAGACAGTCCTTTGACAAACTATATGTATATGTGCAAATTGTGCATACCCAGTCAAGTGACTTTTCATGATCACATACAAAATTTGACCTTTCTAGACCTAAACGTAACGACTTTCTAGACTAAAACGTAGATACATGTGTAAGCATCCTTTGCCTTGACCAAAATTGCGAAAAACTGGCAGATTTCTTCGAAGATCGAACAACTACCAAAATATATAAAAAAGCATAGTATGAGTGTGACTGCGCAACCGCTAAAAGTAATTAAAAACCGTTCAATTAATTAATCGCGACGAATTAATCCGGCTCAGCGGGTAGCTAATGAATCAAGTTCACGCATTAAAGTAATTACATTCAGTGCACTTGGTAATTATTTCCTTTTCATCACAATTGCTCGAAAAAAAATTTTATTTCATGCAGGTGTAATAAAGGACAATTGTAGATTGTGTCACAAGGGAGCAAAATTACATATTTACGGCGAGAGCGCACATTGAATCCTAAACGAAGCGAAGGATTCTAAAGTAGAATGCTGAGCGTAGTGAGGGATTCAAGTGTTTTACGCCCAAGATGGAATCGGAAATAATTTTGCTACCATGTGAAACATACTGCTTTTCACATCACCTATGAAGTAATTATGATGATTAAAAATATTATTAAAGCTAAAAAAAGAATGTGCATAAAAATGCAAAAAAGTGTCCTTGAACAGAAAAGTGTTACTTTGATCCCTCCTAGCAGGGAAGCAAAGTGCCACTTTGATCCCTCCTAGCAGTGAAGCAAAGTGCCACTTTGATCCCTCCTAGCAGGGAAGAAAAGTGCCACTTTGATCCCTCCTAGCGGGGAATAAAAAGCCCTTTTTAGGGTTCCGTAGCCAAATGGCAAAAAACGGAACCCTTATGGATTCGTCATGTCTGTCTGTCTGTCTGTCCGTGTATGTCACAGCCACTTTTTTCCGAAACTATAAGAACTATACTGTTGAAACTTGGTAAGTAGATGTATTCTGTGAACCGCATTAAGACTTTCACACAAAAATAGAAAAAAACAATAAATTTTGGGGGTTCCCCATACTTAGAACTGAAACTCGAAATTTTTTTTTTCATCAAACCCATACGTGTGGGGTATCTATGGATAGGTCTTCAAAAAATTATATTAAGGTTTCTAATATCATTTTTTTCTAAACTGAATAGTTTGCGCGAGAGACACTTCCAAAGTGGTAAAATGTGCCCCCCCCCCCCCCTGTAACTTCTAAAATAAGAGAATGATAAAACTAAAAAAAAAATATGATGTACATTACCATGCAAACTTCCACCGAAAATTGGTTTGAACGAGATCTAGTAAGTAGTTTTTTTTTTAATACGCCATAAATCGTAAACCGCAATTTTATTATGTTACTTGCTGCCACGGAACCCTTCATGGGCGAGTCCGACTCGCACTTGGCCGCTTTTTGAATTGTTGATGTGAAAAGACTTATATTGTTTCCACGGGTCATATGTACATAAAATAACGTCAGTTTATTACCTGAACGAAACATTTATTAATATGCCGTCAAAGGCAAAGCTTTGGTTTGTTTACTCGCCCTACTCACACGTTCACGTCATCACTGTGACTTCATTCAATAAATGTGACGTCATTAACTTTTTAGGTCACGTGCCGTCACAGGAAATTCGAATTGATTCCGGAACGAATGGAATGTGGAAGGGATTTAGAACTTACGAAAGTTTTAACGAAAATTACGTGTCTACAGATCTCTCTAGATATTTGAAACGATCAAGCTATGTAAGAAATTTTTATAGAAGGATTGCATCAAATATACAGGGTGATTTCGGGGTCGTGATCCAGAACCACTTTTTCTGACTCTGTAAATGATCCACATTATCATATGGTAGTATTTGATTAAAAGATAATTACTTGAATTATTCTTATTTTTCAAGTAAAATTAATGTTATACTAAGTAATTATGGTCACCCTATGACTTTTGACATACGCTGTATGGAAAGCGACAAGACGTCACATTGAGTAGGGTCACCAAAATGTATGCAAAAATGTTTTATCCTACTTGTCATCTGGAAAATAATCATCATTATTGGTGATAAACAATAATTAACTACATCATTAGGCTCATCTTTGGATTCTGTATGATGTCTGGCTCTCTTGCTCCACGACCCCGAAATCACCCTGTATATTAAATAATGTGGAAATTAGGAATATATATTACCTGGCATTTTTATTATTTATTCCATCATTTCCATCAAATTATTTTATAACTGTCACATAGAATTTCAAGAAACCCTTATCAAAATCCAAAATCAAAAATCAATTTCGCAACAGTACCTATGATTGAAGTGTGGAAGTGTCAACATCACTAAAGTCAATTTCCTAATGAAAATATGTCGTTTCCTATTATGTTAAGTTTTGACGTCCAAATCTGTGCAGTCACAGAATTAATCATAGTTACCTTCATGCGGACTCTAGCACCGGCGATACTCGTGTAAGATTTGTTGTACTAAAAATTATGGATCTCTGTATTCGAATTAAATAAATAACTGAATTGAATTGTAAATAGGTATGTAGTCAAATTTTATCTGTATACTGTACCTATTATACATATAAAACTGGATAAAACACAGTTTATCTAATCTGGGCATACTGGGTTTATAATTCATTTAGGTGACGAGGATGACACGCGAATATTGCAATACGGTTTACTGTCACTCTTCCTAAGCCTCTACCATCAGTTTTAAATTTGACATAACGCTCACGTCTACGTAATTTACTTTCTGTACATCTCGCTTGCACTATTGCTCGCATATGCGAGTACGAGCGAGATGCATAGAAAGTAAGTTACGTAAACGTGAGCGTTATGTCAATGTCAAAACTGGTGGTAGCCGTACTAATCCTTACTTCCTTTATTTTTTTATAATCAGAAATCATTTACGCAATGCCTTTTCCCGGATATTTCGTGGAAAAGAAAATAAGGTATACACGAATGATGTAGAATTTACGCTTAAACCACTGAGCCGATTTAGATGAAGTTTTGTATGGATATAGTTTGAGGCCTGGCAAAGGACATATGATAGTTTTTATCAATCATCATCATTCGACGCAAACGAAACGGGCAGAAGCAAATAAATAGATATCCTAAGTTAGCCGGTGAATGTGATAGCTTATTACTTGGATACTTACACTCGATCTATCCGTTCCGTTACGCTTGCCTTCATTACTAATTAATTTACAGTTTCTACAATGTTAATTACGTGTTCTGTGTTTCGATCGGTCTACTGTCTAGACTAGTTCCAGGAATGTAGAATGTTCCAGTAGTGCAATAATCCTAGAGTGTTTTGTTTAAAATCAAACTTTCGTGAGACATATTTTAAACCGTTTAGACAACAACGGTTTCACTCACTTGAATTTTTAGTCGCTATTGGCGACATGTTTCGGGCCCGTCGCCAATAGCGACTAAAAATTTGTTTAACTGACTAAAAACAATGTTTTGTTTCACAAAGCACATCACATTCGCTACAATACTGTATGAAAGCAACACTTTATTTATTTACCGTAATACATAATGAATATGTTAAGTCTCACCGCAGACGCATAAGGTACCCAAGGGGACGCTTGAGCGGTTTCACGGGATTACTCGGTTATCAATTTATCACAGCGCTCCGATGTGTTAGCGAGACAGCGCTATGCGCTTTTTATATACATAGCGACGTCCCGGTCGCACACCGGAGCGGCGAACGGACACGCATCCAATAATTTCAATCTAAACACGACCTTACGGAGGCGGTTTTCATATTTCCGACTCAGAATTCAAAGATTTCCAAGACTCAATTTTATTCTTTGGGATCTTTGAATTTATAAAAAAACAGCCAAGTGCGAGTCGGACTAGCGCATGAAGGGTTCCGTACCATTGCGTAAAAAAAACGGCAATAAAATCACGTTTGTTGTATGGGAGCCCCACTTAAATATTTTTTTTTTTTAGTATTTGTTGCTATAGCGGCAACAGAAATACATCTGTGAAAATTTCAACTGTCTAGCTATCACGGTTCATGAGATACAGCCTAAGGCCGTAGGCCCGACGTGAGCTTGTCAAGACACTTTTACTATTGGGTCGTGTTTAAGCTCCAACTTTCCCCTCTCGTGTGACGCTTCGGGCCTTCGGCCCTACGCGGAGCTCGGCCTTCGGCCTTCGCTAGCCTCGACGCTTCGCCGTCGGTGACATACAGGCGGACAGCGGAGTCTTAGTAATAGGGTCCCGTTTTTACCTCTTGGGTAAGGAACACTAAAAATCGGCTCTCTTACGTTTCTCCGACTATAGTTTGTCTACATTAGGGTTTCTTAAACTTTTTGCAGTCACGGACCATTTTCACAATTTAAACAATTCCACGGACCCCAGTCAAAAATATTTTAAAATAATGTTTCTTTACACTTAGGTCTCGACTGGTCAACTTTACTACATGATTTCCTATAGTAGGTAGGTAACTGACCTACTGCGGACCCCTGATAAACATGCTACGACCCATGCTACTTTAAGAAACCCTGGTCTACATAATTTTGATGTGCTCGTCCTCGCCTATTCAAACTTCAATTACACCTCAACACACACACAATCAGTGGTGTTTAGAGACAATAAGCGTTCATTGAGCACCAATTATCGCTCAAAAGCGGGCCTTGGCTTGGCGCGCCCCAGTTTCTCACTTCGGCTTTTGTAACTCACTAATTGGCGAGATGTGCATTGTTTATTGCAACAGAGAAGGTATTTGGAAGAAAGAGATGGATGTTGCTGATGCTTTTGGGTTTTTCTTCTCTTGCTCTTGATTTTTACGGTTCCGTACCCAAAGGGTAAAAACGGGACCCTATTGCTATTACTAAGACTCCACAGTCCGTCTGTCTGTCTGTCACCAGGCTATATCTCATGAACCATGATAGCTAGACCGTTGAAATTTTCACAGATGATGTATTTCTGTTGCCGCTATAACAACAAATACTAAAAAATAATAATATTTAAGTTGGGCTCCCATACAAAAACGTGATTTTTTTTGCCGTTTTTTACGTAATGGTACGAAACCCTTTATGCGCGAGTCCGACTCGCACTTGGCCGGTTTTATTATTTGGGCAACATAATGATATATAATGGAAATAAGCACGGGTGCAGCAAATGCTGCAGCATTCAGAAAGTATGAATTATTTTTCTATTTTGTGCTACTGTCTCTACCTGTACTTTATATCATGTTTAAAAAGCATAAGGGGCTATTCATAAATTACGTCATTTCAAATTAGGGGGGGGGGGTCTGGACATCGGATGACGGTAGCATGAAGTAGGAGGAAATGGGGCCATTTGAAGCATGATTTTTGGATGATTATAGGGGGGGGGGGGGGTCCAAAATCGTCAAAAATCGATGACGTAATTTATGGACAGCCCCTAACTCATAAAGGTTCATTGCGTGACAAGTGTGACAACAAAGGGATTAACGAATATCACGTTAAACATCTATTTTAATTTTTATGTACTCATACTCAAAACATTTACTGATTGACATACCTACTGTCTACTATGTACATACTTAGACCGAAGAAACCTAAAGGGGCCCACAGATTACCAGTTCGCCGGACGATATCAGCTTGTTAGTTGATCGCAAAAGGTGACAGTTCCGAATAACTGACAGGCTGATATCGTCCGGCGAACTGGTAATTTGTGGGCCCCTTAACATTAGGACTTACTTCAATATGAGCACTAAGACGTGAAAAGTCAATAATTTAGGTATTATTTCAACACGTTCACTGCAATAGGGGGTCGAAAGTCCCCATGCAATGTATGGTTAATCGCGAGTAAAGCTAATTGCCACAGCGAAGGTGTTAAGTAAGACATACATACGATGAAATTGCGATTAAGTATATACAGGGTGTCCCTAGCCATTGGACAAAGCCGAAATGTACATATGCATTAGGGTGATTAGGGTATTTAGAACCAGTATACAAAGTATCATAACAATCGGTGTAGCGGTTACGAAGAAATTAACAAATTACGATTTTTTTACTTTGGCGCAACCTGTATGTGTTACTAGCTCCTGAGGTAATAAATAGTATGAAACCTTCTTCGACCGTTTTGATTATCTTTTTTATTTATGAGATTCTGACTTTTGACAAATGTCATCATTGCCGCACATTTTCAAACAAATTGTCAAAAGCACTGCCAATGATTAATACAGTATGTTTCTTTTTGTTGTCGATTATTGGAAATAACTTTTGTTTGATAATTTATTTTTTTATCTTTTGTTCTAATTAAAAAAATATTACCGTTAGAGCATTTCTGAGAAGTAACCCTACGTGGGATTTCAGGGTTTGTCCAATGGCTAAGGTCACCCTGTATATTGTACAGAATAGGGAACTCTTTATCTATAGGTACCTACACAAAATTTTATCGTAATCTGTCAAAAAAATCGGCTGCAAAATAAAGATCAGCCTTTCTTTACAATTTTTAACACGTCACCGACACATTCCATTTTTTCACAAAAACCTGTCACTATCATAATGCCGCAAAGCAAGATAAATAGCGTTTATGACGGTCCCCTATATGGGCTAGTCAACTAATATTTGTACAGGGCTGTAAAGGGAATGGGGTCATTGACCGGCGAGGTAAACGTAATCATTGATAATAATAGGAAGGGTTAATCGTATGACTGATGCACTGACTGATACATGGATTAAAATTATAACGTATAACCGACTAAGTGCGAGTCGTGAAACGAGTGTAGAATTTCGTAGTCATTATACCCACGAACATACCCCGGGGTTTTGGGTGCGGGAATGAAAATGAAAATTCTTTATTCGCATAAAATATGGCATAACAATAAAATATAACAATTGGTAAGTATAACAATAAAATAAAAATGTTATTGGAAAGATATTCCTGTACAGAAACATATTTTACACTAGCCAACAAATAGGCAAAAACTGTAAAACAGAAACTAATTTATGACTTCTAAGCACATTTGGAGCTATTACCAAATTTTTTATTCATAGTTAGATAACTATTTTAAAATAAACAAATTGATAAACACACGAAATCATTCCTGCACCTAAAAACTTGTTAGTCAAATCAAGATGGTTTTTCTTAAAATATCACTTTTTTTAATTTCAATCTCTTTTAATACAAAACAGTTCCGTCAGCCACCGCACAGCCTAAACTGTTGAAGGTGGAACCCTAAAATAATTTGTACATTTTCGGGTAGTTACAACATTTATTGATTAACCGACCAATTACAAAACCGCCTGGATCAGTCACTGCACGACCTGACTTTAAGAGCGCTCTTACAAGAAAAGTCGAAATAATGCAAAATTGATGATACTAGTCGACGAAATTCAGGACTTTGCGCTCATTATTAGAAACAATGAGTACTTGTTCCAGTAAAAGCGTCTTCTTATCTTTATAAATATCGTTGTAAATATTAGAAAAAGGACTTATTAAATTAGTAATGATTTTTTTTCTGATGGTCTTTTCCGAAAAACCCCGTGAAGCACTGAATGGCGAGCTCTTATTTGGAAATGTTGAGAATTTTACTCTGCTAAACCTGGCTATTTTGTATTACTAATACCCTGTACTTTAGGCATATCAAACTATATTTTTCCTACATACCTTTGAGAAAGAGAAAATCAAAGTAAAACGAACTCGATTTTCTCTCCGAATCAAGTGTCAATTCCTACGGAAATCTACTTAATATCGAAGTCATTTTCATACTCAAGCAATCTGCAACGTTTGCTTATACTGTTGGTATACATTAGTGTTTATGAAATTCTACTATAATTTTTTGGCAATTTTTTGAAAACTACTCTATATTACCGATGACGCGCGCTGCGCCAGCTCAGTGCCGCGGCAGAGCTTGTAGAGGCAGGACGTGTGTCGGTCGGCTCCGCACATTTTCAACGGCGACGACGAGGTTTTTTATCATTGTGTGCGGCGGGCGCCGTGTAAAACGCTATACTGTGTGCGTGTAAACCGCAACGAGAGACTTTGATCCTAGCACTGTTTTTATAGTATTATAATTTATAATGGTACAGTTTAATAAACTACCGGACAGGATTAAAAATATTTGAAACGACCTGACATTCTATATGTATTTATTTGACTCAAGATAGTACTCAGGGTCTGATGATGGAGCCGGAAGGTGGTCACCGGTACCAATCAACCATGCAACTAAACCACTTCGTGTTTAGGCTCGTTTTATTCATCTCAACAAGATCTTTGACACAAGATAGTACTCAGGGTCTGATGATGGAGCCGGAAAGTGGTCACCGGTACCAATCAACCATGCAACTAAAGCACTTCGTGTTTGGGCTCGTTTGATTCGGCTCAACAAGATCTTTGACTTAAGATAGTACTCAGGGTCTGATGATGGAGCCGGAAGGTGGTCACCGGTACCAATCAACCATGCAACTAAACCACTTCGTGTTTGGGCTCGTTTGATTCGTCTCAACAAGATCTTTGGCACAAGATAATACTCAGGGTCTGATGATGGAGCCGGAAGGTGGTCACCGGTACCAATCAACCATGCAACTAAACCACTTCGTGTTTAGGCTCGTTTGATTCGTCTCAACAAGATCTTTGACACAAGATAGTACTCAGGGTCTGATGATGGAGCCGGCAGGTGGTCACCGGTACCAATCAACCATGCCACTAAACCACTTCGTGTTTAGGCTCGTTTTATTCGTTTCTATAAGATCTTTGACACAAGATAGTACTCAGGGTCTGATGTTGGAGCCGGAAGGTGGTCACCGGTACCAATCAACCATGCAACTAAACCACTTCGTGTTTAGGCTCGTTTGATTCGTCTCAACAAGACCTTGGACACAAGATAGTACTCAGGATCTGATGATGGAGCTGGAAGGTGGCCACGGGTACCAGTCTACCATGTAACTGAACCACTTCGTGTTTGGGCTCGTTTGATTTGTCGCAACAAGATCTTTGACACAAGGTAGTACTGAGGGTCTGGTGATGGATCCGGAAGGTGGTGACCGGTACCAATCAACCATGCAACTAAACCACTTCGTGTTTGGCTTCGTTCGATTCGTCGCAACAAGATCTTTGACACAAGTTAGTACTCAGGGTCTGATGATGGAGCTGGACTGAGGCCACGGGTACCAGTCTACCATGTAACTGAACCACTTCGTGTTTGGGCTCGTTTGATTTGTCGCAACAAGATCTTTGACACAAGGTAGTACTGAGGGTATGATGATGGATCCGGAAGGTGGTCACCGGTACCAATCAACCATGCAACTACACCACTTCGTATTTGGCTTCGTTCGATTCGTCGCAACAAGATCTTTGACACAAGTTAGTACTCAGGGTCTGATGATGGAGCTGGACTGTGGCCACGGGTACCAGTCTACCATGTAACTGAACCACTTCGTGTTTGGGCTCGTTTGATTCGTCGCAATAAGATGTTTGACACAAGATACTACTCAGGGTCTGATGATGGAGCTGATAGACAGGTACCCGTCGCCACCTTCGCGCTCCATCATCAGACCCTGAGTACTACCTTGTGTCAAAGATCTTGTTGAGATGAATAAAACGTGCCTAAACACGAAGTGGTTTACTTGCATGGTTGATTGGTACCGGTGACCACCTTCCGGCTCCAACATCAGACCCTGAGTACTATCTTGTGTCAAAGATCTTGTTGAAACGAATAAAACGAGCCTAAACACGAAGTGGTTTAGTTGCATGGTTGATTGGTACCGGTGACCACCTTCCAGCTCCATCATCAGACTCTGAGTATCACCTAGTGTCAAAGATCTTGTTGAGACGAATCAAACGATCCTAAACACGATGTGGTTTAGTTGCATGGTTGATTGGTAATGGTACCTTCCAGCTCCATCATGAGACCCTGAGTACTGTCTTGTGTCAAAGATCTTGTTGAGACGAATCAAACGAGCCCAAACACGAAGTTGTTTAGTTACATGATAGACTGGTACCCGTGGTCACCTTCCAGCTCCATCATCAGACCCTGTGTATCTTCAGTGTCAAAGATCTTGTTGAGACGAATCAAACGAGCCTAATCATGTTACTACATGGTTGATTGGTATCCGTGACCACCTTAATCATCATCAGATCCTCAGTACCAGTTCGTTTTTAAACCCTCGTTGATACAAACTTTACAACCTATAGGTACCAAATGCAATGACGAAACATGTAAATAAGCGAGTAGGTACCTATAATTTCTTTCAAGTAATATACCTTCATAAGTACGAGTATGGGGCTATTCATAAATTACGTCGTTTCAAATGGGAGGAGTGGGGGGGGGGGGGGGTCTGGAGATCGGATGATGGTAACATAACGTAGGAGGAAACAGATTCATCCGAAGCTTGATTTTTGGATGATTTGAGGGGTGGGGGGGGGGGGTCAAAAATCGTCAAAAATAGATGACGTAATTTATGAACAGCCCCTATGTACATTTGCACTGCATTTAGTATTTTCGTACTTACCAAATAACAGTTTTAGAACTTTAAAAGTTAAGTACAGTTAGTGTTGTTATGGTTGATTTCAATATGCTTCGCGAAGGATCAAGAATGTTTAATCCATCATTGTAGTGCGAGTGTGGTAGAAGGGATCGGCATACTGAGCTCGCACGGCCTGCCGCAGCGCGTAAAATACCTAAACTCGCTCAACGCCGAAATGTAATAGCGCTCTTAACCTACATTATTTGATCGTGTAATGTTTTCTTCTACCCGCAACTGGCTTAAGGAGCCATTTGAGTGTAGATTTTGTTTACTTATATTTAAATACCTAAAGATACAGAGTATAAATAAATAAATATAGGGGGGAGGCCATTGCCCAGCAGTGGGACACCTTATAGGCTCGTTAAAAAAAATATTATAGGACATTCTTACACTTGATTGACTAAGTCCCACAGTAAGCTCAAGAAGGCTTGTGTTGTGGGTACTCAGACAACGATATATATAATATATATAAATACATAGAAAACAACCATGACTCAGGAACAAATATCTGTGTCATCAGCATCACACAAATAAATGCCCATACTGCATGGGATTCGAACCCAGGACCATCGGCTTCACAGGCAGGGTCACTACCCACTAGGCCAGACCGGTCGTCAAAGTAGAGTATAAACGATCAAACGACCAGACAGACAGTAAAGATCATAATCACTGTAAAACTATTTACCATAGACCACCGCTTACAATTAACTATCCGTACGTCACGGAATGTAGGCACGCGTATTGTTCGGATCAATAAGTGTTGACTGATACAAATTGATTCTGGTCAGACGGAATCTTTTTAAGGCCTGTCGTGTGAGGCACGATTGAATTGATGTCATGTGAAAAGTTTGAGTTACTACAAATAATATCTACACAATAATGAATCTTTATTTTCAGGCAACTATTGGCCCATAGATAAAGTATAGGCACAAAAAGGCCTTAAAACTAAGTATAGGCAAATATTATACAATATATCTTAAAAAATAAAATGGACTATGGCTGCAAATGATAATAAGCATACATTTTTATTTAGATACATACATAATATACATATATTACAGATGTATTTACAAGTTTCAGAAAGTTGTGCAAAAGTTCTGTCAGGAAAAAAGGTTTCTGTTTTTTTAAAGTTTTTCATAGAAAAATTCTGAAATTTCCTGAGATCCACCGAGAGACAAAAAAATATGGTGGAAGGCATGTTTTATAAGAAAACGTTTGGTAAGAAACTTATGTAAAGTTAGACCAAGAAAAATCTGCAACGATTTTGATAGCATACGCAACACGCAGTGCAAGTGTTATAAATTTATAAGTCATCATTTCATGGAAGTTGACGTTTAAAATAACACTTGCATCGGTATGCTATCAAAATCGTTGCAGACTTATTTTGGTCTAACTCTAATAGTGTCCGACCAAAGTTAAGGTTTCGGTATGAAAATCATGTTTCGGCAGAAGCTTCGTTTTCAGTCGAAATTAGAGCAATACCGAACTTTCGGTTTCGGCATAAAATTCCGGTTTTGGTCAGACACTATGAAACTGACTCACTAATTGTTTCAAATGGAAGTACTAAGAATATACCTGTTTTTACACAACTGCCCAAAAAAAAGAGTGTATTGTTTTTATAAATATTAATTTCTCCATACCACAGAATAACTAATAGTGTCATAGTACTACCGTACAGAAAGGACTCTTCCTACAAAACCGAAGTTTGACAGCGATTCAGGGTCGAATCATGATATCCCTTTCTAACTTATGGCACTATCACTTTCGACTATTTAGGGTTGTCAAAATTCAAGTCATTATCTTATCTGTGGTCGAGCACGCAAAGGGACGTCAAGTTGTGTCAACCCTAATAATTGCTCGGGGCAATGCTGAGCCGAACGGAGTCGAGTTTGCCCGAAGTCAGGAGTGTCTCCCCATCTGTCCGTACCCTTAAAGATATGTCTCGCGAGAATTGTGACGAACAATGTTTTAGCTGAGCACAAACGAAGGCCGCTATAAAATCCGACCTCTGGGACTTATTACACACAAAGCAATCTACTTTGATTGGCCACGTCCATACAGATGAGATTATTTGTGGCTTTCCATCACAGAAGGGTCCTTATGCTTAAAGTGCAATAAGGACATATTGATTTTAACTAACACAATTTTCACTCATACTTTGATACCATAAGTTTGACATATTTGAATTATTTGATATATAGACAGTTCTAATAGACACAAATTTATCGCATGTAAATTTTGTTCTTAATGTGCACACATATTTAGGGTTAGAGTCCAGTTCAGAACGCTGTACGCCTCTAATATGCATGTAAATGCAATGACTGTAACCTGTTTTGTGAGCCTAAATAAATAAAAAACTCTTCCCACGAACGTAATAACGTCACGTTCGAACGAAACGTCAGGTCATAAATAAACGTAAGTTTTACGCGATTAACACGGTTAGTTATAAAAGTATGTGCAATAAGGACGTTTCCATCTGAAATTCCTTATTGCAGATGAAGCATAAGGAGCCTTCTCTGATGGAAAGCCACAATTTATATATCTACATTCTATAATGAACGGTAGAAAAAAAATGCACCGAAATTCCGATTAGTTTACGGCACAGAGAGCTGTCGTACTCCTATACTGAATTAGTAAGGGAGCAGGGGGACTACCGCGAAAATCGAAATTTCGTTATCTACTTCTCTATCACTTCATATTCGAGGGATAAAGAGGCAAATAGACGACCGAATGCCTCTCACGCCACTCTGTTTAAATCTTGGGAGAATCCTGGGGAAAACTATATATTATATTTTTCTAGAAACTTCAGATAATTTAATAAAGAATAAGTGCTGTGAGCAAAGACAGCAATAACCATACGCTTGCCCTCCTTAACGTATTATCTAAAGCGGGATAATCCTAACCTGAAATACCTATGAAGATATCTTTCAAACAATGTGAAGTGAACCCCTGACCCAGTTTGTTAATTGCAAGTAGATTGTGTTACTAACACTGGCGTGTGTTATAGCCTACTAGCATTTGCCCGCGACTTCGTCTGCGTGGAATTAGTGACAGCAGCTAAAGTAGGTATAGCGCCTGGATAATGCTAATAGCAATCATTCAATTCGCGCATTGCTTACTTCAATTATTAGGCAATGCATTAACTCTTTCAATTCCACCCCCTTTGCACTCTTTTCCATGGACGATTTCCGACATAAAAACTATCCTATGTCCTGCCCCGGGGCTCAAACTATATCTATACCAAATTTAACGGTTCAGCGAGCGGCTTAAGCGTGAAGAGGTAACAGACAGACAGACAGACTTACGCCTTTATAATATTAGTATGGATAAGAATGTCCCACTGCTGGGCAAAGGCCTCCATTCCGCCATTTGGCCCTATATCATCCAATGCACACACCCGCCCCGCCACTCTTCACATAATCTATCTAAAGATTCTAAAGCCTTACCAGTAATATTAATAATATTATGATCAATGTCAAGAGGGCTCTGTTGTCATTTACCTATACAGGGTGGCCAAAAAATAAGTGCATGCCCGTTGCCAGGGAGGTTTTGGGATTATACTGAGCAATATTTACTATGGGACCAACCCCGAAATCGCGAAAAAAATTACCCTCCCATAGAAAATGGACCAGCCAAAATGTATGAAACAGCCAAATTTTTTTTTTCGCGATTCCGGGGTTAGTCACATAGTAAAAGTTGCTCAGTAAAAACCTCCCTGGCAACGGGAATGCACTTATTTTTTGGCAACCGTGTATAGTGACAGATCAGGCCGCGTAGCCAACATACCAATCGCTTAAGGGGCCCACTGATTGACAGTCCGCCGGACGGTATCGGCCTGTCAGTTGTTCGGAACTCAAAATTTTGTTCTAACTGACAGGCCGATACCGTCCGGTGGACTGTTAATCAGTGGGCCCCTTTACGCTCCGTAGCGATCGAAACGCAACTGTCACTGTCGCACTACGGTACTAATATGGAAGAGTGATAGAGAGACACAAAGCGTTTCGTTGTCGTAGCGATAGCGATTGTCACCTTGGCTAGGCCGGCTGTATACTTAGTATGAAAAAATTAGTTCCAATGAAATTCCGCAACATGGCGCGTGATCACGTATTATTGGTTATTATTTGCCCATCTGTCTCTATCATAGATCTCTATGCATACGTGCTGTAAGGCTACTTAACATGTATAAAATCAGTAGACGCCAGTCAGCTGTCCACGTTAAATATGCCATGTCGTTAGACTGATTGACCTTTATGTATTTTGTTGACACCCGGCCCGCATGAATTAGGTCATCGCCATCAGTACCGTCTAGCCAAAGTACATAGAGTCTTTGTTTTTGTTAGATTTGGATACAGTCAATACAGTAGCGTAGCTAGGCGCGGGCGAATGGGGCCTGCGCCCACGGCCTCGCATTTAGGGGGGCCTCGCAAAGCCAACCTTTTTACTTGGGAAAACACATTGAAAAGGGCCTCTCAGATGTGGTTTTCGCCCGCGGCTAGATTGGTTCACGCTACATCACTGTTTGGATAGAATTAGGGTGATTGAAGAGGTCCTTACTGTAGGCGGAATAAATAAGAAATGTAAACTTGTCCCGAAAAATATGTAAAGTTACAAGATCAAGAGAATCACTTGTAGGCAATCCTCATACTGGTTCTCGTGGCCTGAGAAAAATAAACTTTGTTTCTCCTACCCCAACCTACCTTATGAAATTTTCCGTTGCGTTACGAGAATACCAAGAGTTTTCGTTACTCAGAGTAAGACTTTTTCGGACGGTAAAATTGTGCTTATATTGTACAAAATAGGAAATTCTATTTTTCCACCCGATCATATCGAAATATAAAGAAAATTTCGACAATAAAACAAAAATTGGCCCACGTATAGAGTCTGGCTACTGAAATATTACACATATCTTTGGCGGGAAATTCAAAAAATCTTGAGCTGGTCACACTTTGTGTAGTAGGAATTATAGATTTGATACTAGAAAATATTTTTGATTTTATAGTACGAGTACTGGAGTGATTGGTAAAAGAAATACAGTTTTTAGGGTTCCGTACCTCAAAAGGAAAAAAACGGAACCCTTATAGGATCACTCGTGCGTCTGTCTGTCCGTCCGTCTGTCCGTCTGTCACAGCCTATTTGCTCCGAAACTACTGGACGAATTAAGTTGAAATTTGGTACACATAATGTAAGTCTGTGACTCAAAGACGGACATGTAACGTCAACAAATTAATTTAAAACATAGGGGCTACTTTTGGGGGGTAAATGAGAAAATTTAAAAACAAAGTTTTGCAAACTATATCGTGTAATATATCAAACGAAAGGGCTCATTATGAGAATCTCAAATATTTTTTTTATGGTTTTAGGAAAACAGTTTAAAAGTTATTCAAGAAAATAAACAAAAAATGACCATTCCCCCCCCCCCCTCTATCTCCGAAACTACTGGGTCCAAAACTTTGAAAAAATAGACAAAATAGTTCTTTACCGAAAGATGTCAGGAAAACCTATTATAAATCTACAGTAAAGCGTGAGTCGGATTTAAGAACAAAAATGCGGTAAGGCTTACAGCCGCAATGGTTTGAGTGAAACGTGGTGTAGACAGCTATTGCGAAGGCCCTATCTCTCTTCGGCGTTCGCTTTTAAAAGACTTGCGGAAGTTGTGGGAAGCGCGAACCTGTCGGACGCTCCAAGCTTTCAGCTCTACGCGGAGCTCGGCCTTCACTCTTCGCATTTGGACACTATTGTACTAGTGTTCGGCATTTAATCTTCCCATCCAAGCTACTTTGCATAGTTGAAGAGATATAAGCGACCGCGCCCTAACACTTCATGCTACATCTGGTTTTTGAACTGACCCATTCGGGTTTTTCAAAACGTTTCACTCAGGTTTCACGTACATAAAATGTTAAAAATTGTGTGAAGTACGGAACCCTTGAAACGCGAGCCCGACTCACTTGACCAGTTTTTTAGTTATGTTAACGTTCCCATTGTAATCTCATTACTTATTAGTGTAGTAAATGAAGCAAGTTGTTGTATGGATACCCATGCATTAATTTCTCAGTCGATGAAATTTAGCTTGGTTATTGTATAGTATGAGCCGAGACTAACATTATAAATATCCAAAAAAAAAACACTCCTAAGTTAGGTAAAAACACAAATCTGATTATATATTGAACCGAGTAATTCCTCAGTCCAAATTTTTTTTACAAAATAAGTTATTTGTATCAGTATGTGATACTAGAAAAAAATCTAAAAGTTTTGTCAAACATGAGAATATTTTTTTATGATGCTTCCTTTTTTTGACGCTCATTTTCATCGGAAAATTGCTCTGTCATTTTTTTCTTCTTATATGTACTTAGAATATAATTTGGCGCAGTGGGTAAAAAAATCCAAAAAAAATGCGTATCGAAATGTATGTATTATAGAACTATTAAAAACTGAGAGTGGAAAATTTTTAGATTTTCATTTTGTAGGTATAAAACGGCAATAAAATGGCATTCCAGTGAAAAAATTAGACTGAGCAATTTTCCGGTCCAAGACACGCCAAAAAATTTTATTTTATTAATACTGGTATTTCTGCTGGGATATTTTTTTGATATTTCATATATTGTTGGAATACGTTACATGAATATGTCTGGTGAAGAAAGTTTGAACGGAGCATTTTTCCGAAAAAAGATATTAACGATTTAAGACTTTAGGTATTTACTTTAATTCTATTATTATTATTCTTTGGAAATTTATACAATACTTTTTATTTATGGATACTTTATCATACTGTAAAGTTTTTTCTGGCTGAGGAATTACTGCGGGGTCCACTACCTTTATTTACTACACTATTATTACGGAGCCCGGATTGGTAACAATAAAGCCAAATGCCATTGATTTACCGATACGTCAGAAGGGTGGATAATGTCAAAGGTCGTCGATCGTGACGAGACTAGATACAGCTGTTTTAAAACTGGCTTTAACCCTATGAACGCCACGCCTGTCGTGCGCGGAGTCATCGTGAACGTTGTCGGAATGCACGAATAGGGGATATTACTGCAATGTTCTGCCGCCAGAGTGCAGCACTACCGACTCTAGTAAATTCATAGACTAACTTATACATACTGTGCCTTAAACTGTTTTTTGACAAGTTTTCACAGACAATAAAATATGACATTGATGCATCAAGGCGGTTTGTTAACAAGGGCCTACCGGTAAACGCGAAAATCAAAATTTAGTTATCTGCCTCTTTATCGCTCGAATATGCAAGAGTGATAGAGAGGCAGAAACCGAACTTTCGATTGTCGTGTTTCACGGTAGGCCATGTGATTGACGTAGTGACGCATGATGTGTCATTGATGTTTGTTTACTGTATGTGCTAGTTGTGCCACCTACGCAGAGCTTTGCCTAATATTCCCTATTGATATTAGGCTGTAGGCGAGCGCGTCAGTTGACTTCTTTGGCGGTCATAGCGTTAACCCTCCTAAGGTTAAGTTCCTTCTGTCTATGAGGCTGTTTTACTACTGGCTTCAACCCTTTGAACGCCACGCCTGTCGTGCGCGGAGTCATCGTGAACTTGGTCGGGTTTGCATATGATATTGGACTGTAGGCTAGCATGTCAGTTGATCTCTTCGGCGGTCGACGGGCTCATTTAGATGATGCGAGAACTCGTATGCGAGTTTCATTACATTGCGGGTTTTGGTAGGTCCGCCACTAACAGTCCGCAATGTAACTAAAATCGCATGCGAGTTCGCGCGCAGTCTAAATCAGCCCGATGGGTTTAGCTCCATCTGTCTTTCAGTAAAGTATGTTCAAAGTATTGTGCGCACTAAATCTTGTTTTTTACAATAACAGTTGGATTATCCCAGTTTATCTAACCGAGAATCTGTGATATAAAAAATCTGGTCTAAAATCGGTACTTCTGTCAGAGGCTTCTGCCTCGCAGAGAGGCGCGCCGCGCTTTGGTGCTACGGGCCTTAAGGCCTTACGTGGAGTTCGGCCTTTGCCCTTTGCAGGCCCTTGAAGTTGTAGCTAAGAAGTTTCACGTTAAAAATACATGAAAATCTATCCGTTCTCATTTGATTCAATGCTTTAGTTTAGGTTTGCGTGTGATTTTTAACAGGAACTACAGATCCATGGAACTACTGCCTTAAATGTTTTGGTTTGGACCAATAACAGTTTTTTTTTACAAACTTTCAATGTAATCTTATTACGTAACTTCGATACAAACTCCAAAAGTTTACCATAAACTGATATATATGTAATAATCACTATAATCAGATAGCACGATGATAACCTATCATTTCCGTACGAGCGGAAGGGCAGAGGGTGTGGCCGATATGGTAATGTAAGTGACGAAACATCAAATCACATATAATAACCGTATCAGGTATCTTTATACCTCATGACAGGTAGTTTCCATAGAGTAAGTGTTACCGTGTTACTAAGAAGGTTCCAAGTATGGCGTCGGTAGTAGTAATTAGGGTTTAATTTCCCCTGACATGTCAGGTTTATTGGTCCTTTGTCAGGATTGCGGGAGGACATGGCGAGTGTCATGGTTTTTTACATGGTATAATAATATACTCCGCCTGGTACTCTATTCCGAGATTCGCGTATGACCTAACTGACACGGGCCTACGTCATCATGCTGTTTACAGGTTCTCAAACTTTAAAATGTGGGAGAATTTTAACCAACGGTGAAAATTATTTTAACGGCATTAATTTTAAGTTATTCATGTAGAAACATAGTAAAATAAAACAAATCTAATGTTTTAAATTAAACTTTATTTATCTATACAAGACAAACGTTTGAAAAACTAATTCACAGTTACACATTAATTACCAAGCTTACGGCGTGAAAAGTTTGGAAAACACTGCGACTGCTGACACTGAGCGAGAAGGAAATAACAATTAACACGCGTTCGACAAGGATGACGGTCAGGGCATGAAGTTATCTAGATCCAAATTGTCAAATGTGACAGAGCTATCCTGTGTTTTCAGTAGTGTAAACAGAATTACCCGAACGTCTGAAATTTCTGTCGTGAATCGGAAGATATTGCTAACGAATAATTAAAAATGACGTGTTATTGTAAAATTTAAGATAAAATACATATAAATGAACATTATAAAATTATAAAGAAATATTTTAACTTATTATTTTATTAACCATAGGTATAATGTACCCATGTAACATGTTATGTTGAAATAAAGTGGCAATGTTATTGTGACGTAGGCCCGTGTCACTCTGGGAATAGAAGACCATGTTTTATTAGACCATGGTTTTTTAGAAACCTCAACAACCACTAGATGCTAGATAAAAGTTTGAAGTTGGCCGAAGTTAGGAGAAAGGACCGTCAAGGATATGCCAGAAGTCAGAATGTTTAGGGTAATGTCCGGACTTTTGTCAGGATTATCCATTTTTTCATATGGCAACCCCAGTTGTCTATCTAGAAAGATGACTACTTATCTTTCAAAGAGAAGCCTACCTAAATGTACTTTACATAAACATATCCGATCCGACTCGACTCGACTCGATAAGATGGTTCCTATATACTTACTATATAGGTACATATTACACTACAGAAATTCTTTAAGTACATGAATGTAAAAAAATATCTATCATAATTCATAAGTATCATAACCCACAAGGAAAATTATTATATTCATTGTAATGAATAAGTACTATAAGGAAAACTATTAGGTGCACGGTGCGGTGCGGTGCACATTGCACAACGCTATTCATTACAGCTAAATTTTATTTTACAACTACATAAGTACACAAACACTATACCACATCAATACAATTTAACCGAGAAACATGCTGCCATAGGACATGCTATAGGACTAATAAAATTTAAAATAGAAAGAAAACCTCGAATCTGCCTTCTGGCACTTTAGGGTTAGCTACGTGCCATTTATATATGAGTTTTTTAAGTGTAATGGCCTGAGAGGGGAGCGACCAGCGAAGCGTGTAGTGCTGCGTCGAGCGCCGAAGGCAGTTTCCAATGAGGCCTCTCGCATATGTTTGCTTAGTTTAGTTATGGACGCCGCGCCCAACGCCCCGCATGGTCGCCGCTCAAGCGTTCAGTCAGTCTGGCTAGAGCCGAAGGAATCTGATAGAATGAAGGAAGGAAGAAAGGAAACTGGCGACTTCTTAGGTTTTATTATAGTGCAGTTTCAAAGGTTTTCTCAGATACTTCTAATAAAGTTCTGTATAGTAAATAACAACGTGCCTCTATGAAAGGTAAGTGCATAGAATTTGTGCTAAATTTACCTCATCCTTGCTCAAAAAGAACTGAAAAGAAAGCACACATTTATAGGTTAGCTAACACCGACTAATACACTCCATTCGTTCATGTCACGGCATGCTTATTATGGTTTCATTTTAACATCTCCGATTGACGCCGTGCGCTGCGTGCAGCGTAAAGTTCTACAGAAACGTCGCTGTGTTTCCAGGTAAAGAGGTCGTAAATATGTACCTATAACTTTTCACCTAATTTCAATGTATTAAGGTAAAACATACATTATTACGGGACCACACAGAACGAGCTGCCTCTCGAGGAAATTGCCGCGCGAAGTAGCTCGGTTTGTTGAGACATGCCTCGCCCGAGGCATTGCGGACGCGAGTGCGTTTGTTTCGCCCGAGGCACATCTACACAAACCGAGCTGCTTCGTGCGGCAATTTCCTCGCAAGATGTCTCGTTCTGTGTGGAACCGCCCATCACGGCCATGAATGGCGGTGGGCGTCAGCGTCGAGCGTGTACGCTCGAAGCGTGCCTTCCGTGGCCCTCGGGTTAGATTTTTTTTAATTTTCTGAACGTAATCTTGACAACTCTAGAGAGACAATTCTACATCTATACGAAGTATCGATTGTGTGATGAAGTGATGATCAAATGCGGTAGCCGATCATTTGCCGTAAATGCACCCTAAGAAGCTGTTTGAGATGCATGTTTAAATTGCAGTAACAATACTATGTATAGCAATGGCAATAACAACAAAAACGCACTATTACTATACTCATATTAATATAATCATACATAGCAGGTCATTGCTTGAAAGGTTTTTAAAAGCAGGGGAAACTACTTATTAAGGTTAAAACAGACAAACTGTGCTGCAAATTTAATGTAATTTGTAATTCATACATTTTGCAGTTGACTGTCTGAGACAAAATTAGTGAACTAAGAAATATAAACTAGCATTCAAAGTACTATCAATATTTATACTATTTTATACTGAGTTCAGAAGTGTATCAGAATTAATACATGTAGAGTTTAACAGTTGTAATAAATACCCTGTTGTATTCGTTTTTTTGTCTGGCTTACTGTTAGGCAAATAACTCCCCTGTCCTTTTCCATACCTCACTATAATATTTAATTACTATATCATCCATATTTGCACGAAAAAAAGTGTTATGTGTACAAAAATGCTTACAGGCCCATTGATCAACATTAAATGGGTTTTTCCATTATTTATTTCCATGCAGGTACATACACGTACATTTTGTTTCACTTCTATCTTCTATCATAACACATGCAAATGAGTACCTGACTGAATGCTTGCCAATAGAGTGTATATTGAATCAATCAAATCATGATAAGATAATTAGAAAATTATAAATTTTGATATAAAACGAATGGAGTATATTGGATACATCAATAGGAGTGTGACACATCCAATTAGTGGTAAAAACAAATGAAATGTTTAAAATTAAATTATACTTATACATTTAATAGTCTGATTGTGTGTTTTTATTGTGACCTGAGATAGCTGTACTTTTAAACTTAATTAATTAATATTTAGTAAATAAATAGAGATAAGACTTTGAGGTATCAGTTAACTTTAAAAATAGTTTTTTACTTTGATAATGTATCTGTATAAAAAGGTATTACCGGCTACTAATCCACATAATCTATTAGGTTTATGGTTTATTAACCCTTTTCTTGGCTATGGGTATAAGTTATATACCTACATACCTGTGTATTTTTTCCACTCTTTTTCTATTATTGTGCTTTATACCTATGCAACAAGGAAAGGCATCACATTTTTTTGTCTTTTATCAAGAAAAGGGCTAAAACACAGGTGGTCACTTCAGCTGGATGTGTTCAGTAAGACTAAAACACTCATGCAACATTGAATACTAATTAGCAGTAATTAGTAATTGGTACTGATGTGAAGTCGTCAAGTTTTCAAATTGCGAAATTTTCACTTGGAAAAATTTCAGAAACTACTTATTTTTGTCTGGGGATTGAAATCTTCCACTTTTCAGAATGAAACTTTCCTCTATTTCCTGTGACATTTTCCTGAATTTTTCCAACCTTTTTGGAAACTTTCCACAACTTGCACATCTGTTCTGTAGTTCTGTTACTTCCAAAAGGCTATAAGTATGTGACTGTGTGTTAATGTGTTGTGTGTGAAAACTGAAACAAATCTTACCTGCTTATGTTTAATTTTAGGTGATGTCTGGTAGGCCAACTCTAGTTTAGGGTTACTAGGTGCTTTCTTTGGTCTTGTGTTCTTAATGCCTAACGACTTTCCAAATGGCGCAAACCAGTACCTAAAACGATAAAAAATTTTTATAATTTTCTTTAGATAATAACAAAAGGAAATATTTAGTTTTCATAACAATGTTACCACAAAAATAAAGTTTCCCTTGCACCAAGTAACAAATATAACTTACATTTAAATTAACAGTAGGTATTTAAAATTATGCTGTTTAAAATAGTTAAAATATAGCTAGTTAATAAATTTTCTATAATAATTAATAAAAAAATACTAAGTTTATAAAGCATCTTCACAAATACTTGACCCCATTGAAATATTATCAGAAGTTAATCGAGATACCGGTTATTATCCATATTATCATTGCCGGTAGCAACGTTATCAATACCCGTCCTATTAGAAATCTGATTAACTAGCTTTTGCGCCTATCTACACTACTAAAGTATGCATAATTATTAGGAGCACTCACTTCTCTAGTATGTGCCGAAGGACTATTAGCACCACTGCTAAAGGCAGCGGGTACAGAAGGTGCCTATGATCGTTGTAAACCACAGGTTTATCGGGCCCTGGGGCCAAATCCTCCCAGGTAGTATTTGGAGGCAACCACACATCTTCATCCCAAAATGTATCCACTAAATACCGCAACATATTAACACTTTGCTTATCGCCACTGTTTACTGTTAATAACAAGTCCAGTTATATGCTAATAACAATTAAATCACGTCATAAACACACCCAAGAGAAAAATCAACGGCACACGACCGTCCGTCAGCCGACATGACACAAAAGTGTGGTGTTGCCAGATTTCCATCAATCAGATTGTTAAAGCGTTACATTCACGTGATGAAACCTTAATATTAATATAATAAATATGGTCCTCTGAATATTTTAAAGGAATTAAGGAATCAAACATGATCTACAAGAAAGTCTATAATAGATGTATCTTATTGAATGAGCTAGGGACCCATTTTAAACCTTAAATAAATCTTGGTACATAAATTAGTCCCCAATTTATTGGTACGACATTAGAATTATCAGCAACACTAGCTTACTTGTCATTGTCATGCGTGTCAGTGAATTGAACTAACCTAAAAATATTGATAACAAACGTTCCTTTGATAAAGATGATAGAATAAATTACCAATCGATCGTAATAAAGTTAAGTCAACCTAATAACTTCAGAGAAAGCGCCCTTTTTGCTTTACCTTATGTGTTAGAAGCATGGTGAAAACTGACAATGTTATTCTGCCCGACGTGTGCTAACATTCTTATGGTGGAGGAGGCACCGGAGACGGGTCTCAGGTACGGCTGCAACTCGTGTCCGTATGTCTACAGCGTCAGGAAGAAGGTTTCGTCACGAACGTTCCCGAAACTCAAGGTAAGTACATTAAATTACTGAATTCTATGGGTGATGCAATCTACTCACTGAAAGTAAATGTTGATTGACGAGTTTACTTTGTGGCTCATTTGATACTAAAACTTACCAAAATATGGGTTTATTTAGTCATTGTGATATTATTAAAAAAAACCTTTTGTTTTTCTTAAGTTTCTCTTAGTGTTTCCATTGAGTAAAAAAAATATATATAATCACGTTTCAGGAGCTGGATTATATTATGGGCGGCGCTGCTGCCTGGGAGAATGTAGATTCAACGGATGCTGTGTGTCCAAAGTGTAGCCACGGAAAGGCATACTTCATGCAACTTCAGACCCGATCTGCCGATGAACCTATGACTACATTCTACCGCTGCTGTAACCACAAGTGTGCTCATAACTGGCGTGATTAGATAAAAAAACAATTGTGTTATTTACATGTGACTAAGTTTGAGCATGAATTTAATGAAAAGACTTAATATATTTAGTAGTTTGTTAATAAGTAGAAGTGCTTCACCAAAAATGAAGATTGAAAAAATGGCTCCTGTTATTCCCATCTCACTAGAAACCTCCAGCTCTAAAGCTGCAGAGTACCTTGCCACAGGCCAAGTAATAGCCGTTCCTACAGACACCATCTACGGTTTAGCTTGCAGCGCTAATTGTCCTGAAGCTATAAAGAAACTTTATAGTATTAAAGGCAGAGATTCCGCCAAACCAGTCGCAATCTGTGTGACATACACTGATAATGTACGTAAATGGGGCAATGCAGACCATCTAAGCGATGACTTGCTGAACAGTTTACTACCTGGCCCCGTAACAGTAGTATTAGAAAAGACTAAAGAGTTAAATAATCCATTTCTCAACCCGAAAACAACGAAAATAGGTATTAGGATACCTGATCACACTTTCATCAATAAAGTTACCGAGAAGTTTGATATGCCTATAGCACTGACTAGTGCTAACTTTAGTAATGAGCCGTCTACACTGTCTGTAAAGGAGTTTGAACACTTGTACTGTCATTTGGGGGCAGTTTTTGATGGAGGTGTGCTAAGTCAGGGCTTAGACCAAAACAGGACCGGTTCAACTGTGGTAGACCTGTCTAAAAGTGGATGTTATAGTATTATAAGAAGGGGAACATCATATGAGCATGTTGTAAAAGTTTTAGAAGAGAATGGTTTAACCAGTTGTTAAGTTTGTTTTTAATAATGCATAAGTGACAAGTTTCCATCACTGAGATTGGAGCAGTCAATTGTTTTAAACTTGAGTAAAAGAGATATGTAAATGTTTCCTTTCCTGTATGCTAAATATATTTAGCTTTGACACTATAAGTTATAAGTACCTATGTTTGGTAATTGTTTATTAAACAAACCTTGGTAATTGTTTATTAAAATAAAGCAAAACAGGTAGTTCTATTTTTTTTATTTAACCATTATACAGTTAACTTTCTTGAAACTTGTACCTTTAATTTCATTGATTTAGCATAGTTAATTATACTATTTTTTCTTAGCCTCTGATCAGAAACTATTTTCGTATTTTCTTGGAAAGTATGTCTTATGGGTTAGAGGCGGTACCATCACCCACACTGTTAACTGACAGTTTGTACACCTTATTACAATTGGCATAAGGTCCATCGATGGACAGTTAAAGAGTGTTGCTGTTTGTACTTAGTTGCAATGAAATTTAAATAAGTTAATTTGATTGTAGGTAGAATTACAGAATACAGTCCCTTCAGTTTAAAAAGAGAAACAATTGGGCTAGGTCACCTTTTCAAACCTGTTTACAGAAACACTAGTTTGATATTGAAGTTTCAACCAATAACAAAATTATCTAAAAGGTACAGACGTAGTGCATAATTGTTTTCCTTCGTATTTTCTCGGAAAAATTCGTATTTGTCATACTACTTCTTTCAAAGTCAGTACTTTTTGTACTGAGACTGACTGAAATAGCAAGACACGTTCGTATGTTTCTGTGAAAATATGAAGAGAAATAATTATGCACTACATCTGCTACCATAGTTCATAATAGGAAGCAAAACAGAAACAAATAGACTAGTTAAGAGATCTAAAAGCAAGATCAGTTATTTTGGCATTACTTTAAGGATGGTTACTTGGCTATATTGGCTAAACACTAATGCATCAGGGCTATTAAAGTTGAAAAGTATTTTTTAAAAATGTTATTTCTACTTTCCATAAATTTTTTGTTCCTTCCATTTAAAAAAAATTCATTACCAACATACAAAGTCTATAAAAAATGGTAACGGAATGGAAAAAAATCTTGGGAACCCTTTATTATCCCACTAAGATTGAAAGAGCTTGAATAGAAATAACATAAAAATTTCCAAAAAAAATTAAAGTGTAGACTTTAAATAGAATGGCCCAGAAACAAAAACATTTAGCAAATGCAGACAAGTAAATCATTACAACTAAAAAATTGGAACTTATGTCTATAATACAGCAACAAATTTCCCCTAATTTAAGTAACTGAAGGTAGATTTTACAATCATTATCACCTATTTTATACAGGCTAAAATTTCCACTATAGAACCACTACAAACATCAAGATGTAATAAAGCATTCGGCAGTTGTAAACATTGATGTAACTTTTGTGGTCCTAAACAACATTAACTACACAGGCATGCTGATCGGTCTTCTGTGTGTCGGCAATTTAGCTTCGAGTTGCTGCCATCGATCGGGAGGCCACACTATGGCTACAGCCTTCGCGTTCAACAGACCTAGTGACACTGGACCAAAAGTGTTGCTGTCAAGCGTGTGGCCCGTGTGATCGCCTTCCACCCAGCAGTGGCCTTCGGGAACCTTCACGTACTGGCTTTTGTAGCCCAGCGTGTTCACCACGTCACCCTGGAGCGCTACCACACGCTTGATAATCTTCTGGTTAGGATCTTTCGGCGACACCAGCGATACAACGTCACCTCGCTTCACACTGAAGTCTCTGATCGCCCATCGCGATAAAAACACGTAGTCCATGTTTTTCGCTTCTGGATTGAGCGCTGGCTGCATAGATATACCCTCGACCCGGGCCACATACCCCACGGTGTCCAGCAGGGTTAGGCCGACGGGGAGCCCAATAAGAATCGACTTAAACATACTCTTTAGAAACATGAGCGTTAAGCGACTCTTTACGGCAGCAAATCGAGCCCGGCATAGTCACGCGAATAGGATTTTCACTACAACATACTGATTTATTTAAATAAAATTTGTTTGCGGTACTGACATTTGATTTGAGCTTTTCGTTTGAAGTTACACAATTTGTCAAAAAATTGACAACAATTAGGTTTGAGACCATGGATGTAAGTAAAAAGGTCATTGTTTGAGACCATTGCTCTTAAAATTAGCGCGTTTTAAATTATATCTCAAACATAATTACAGAGTCCTTTTTCAAAGTTATAAACTAGTGCATGTTTGATTTTGATGACAATCTGCAACGTGGATTTGAAACCGGTTTTGGTTTAACGTGTCACGTCACTACAATGAAATGAATGAATGACCATAGAGTCTCGGTCTTCACATATACTTTTAAAAAAAGTGTTGATGCTTTCTATAGTAAATTACAACCAAACAGAAATTTTGGACATTTTATTTGCGTGTAGTGAGTTTAATATCACATAAATGACGACAAAAGACCTCAAGATTTTAACAATCGGAACCTGGATAGCATAAAATAAATAATTGTGTACAGATGGAAGCGTTCCGTCCTCGAGAAAAACTTACAATCTGCATAATCAGCTGTCAGTGAGAAAGATCATCTGTCCCTGTAAATATTAAAGCTAAAACAATCATAACACGTTTCAGTTAAACGAGTGTAAATAATGAGGTAAACGGCCCTGGTAAGATGTGACTTCGATCGCGTGGTGGATCGCCGCGACCCAAGAACAGAAATGGGATAATAACCTAAGAGCCTCGGCCGAGCCATGGCTGGTCTCCCGTGAGGTCACGCGTCCGTTCGACGGCAGCTAGCACGCGCATCATGTCCGGCGACTTCCCGTTCGCGGCGAAGATCGTGAGTCCCGTGAAGTGCAACGAGAAGCCATGGGACCTCTGGGTCAGCGAGATCGGGCACTCGTCGCCGCGGCGCGACGAGCCCGCGGCGGACGGCAAGGCGGCGCCCGCGCGGCCGCAGCACCCCTACAAGCCGGGCGCGCCGCGCTACCGCCGCGCCGGTCTGCACCGCCTGCGCCACGACTCCATGAGCCTCCACGGCCTCTTCCCGCAAATGGACAATCTCAACGCGGCCATCTGCCACATGTGCGGAGTGGTAGTGAAGTGCAGTGCGGCTTACAGACACTTACTCGAGTCCCACACGGGCTCAGAACCCATACTCCCACCTCCACCACCCGCACCCACAGTCAAGCTCAAAAGTGGTCACAGTCGGAGTCGACATAAAAAAGAGCTGCCTCCACCCCCTCCCCCTGTAGACATCCTGCCTGTCCCCATGGAGACATCTCCTCTATACACAGCTACAGCTCCTCTTTCAAGGATAGTGATACCACAGCCTGATTTGCAATACTTAGAAGAGCCAGGGACTTCATCGGCAGTCAGCGGAGAAGTCCAAGTATGTGTGGAGACGGGGGAGTTGCCGGTGGTTAGTATACAAGATACAGAGGACCTGCCTCTCGGTGAGAACATCACTGATGATATAGTTGATATTATGAACTCTGAAGGCATACAGAGTGCGGACGACATCACAAATGCAGCAGATTGGAAGAATATAATTAGAGATATAGGGAAGATGCAAGATCTCAACTTTCCCCAAACCACCGATACGGTACAAACGGACCTGTTCGCGCCCGTGGACGGGTCCCTCGCCTACCACACCATGACTGACACAGACTTATCTAGTTTACAATTTGCACCAAACACCTCACCCATGCTGGCGTCCGTGATAGACACGGGCGTGCTCAACGCTCAAGCTTTAAAACCGGCGCCGGCCACGCCGACGAGCAAAGCGCGGCCGAAGGCAAAGTCGAAGTTTAATCTCCGAGAGTATGACCCTAACAAGCACTGTGGAGTTGTCACCGCTGACAACCCTAAGCCGTGCACGCGGTCTCTAACTTGTAAAGCGCACGCTCTGTCCCTACGGCGGACAGTTGAAGGTAGAATTAAACCATTCGATACGTTATTGGCTGAGCATCGAGCAGCGAGAGACGCGGGGCAGCAGGCGAACGCGGCAGCGGCGGCGGCGGCTGCTGCGGCGGCGGCGGCAGCGGCAGCAGCGGCCGCCGCGCCCGCGCCGCCCGCACCCCTCCTCACGCCTTTACTCGTCAACGCTTCTTTAGATCTCAGCGCATTCAACGGCCTCACTCCCGAACAGCAAGTCAACGACATCTACGCGAGTCTCGTCAGCTTGGAAGAATCGCACGGCGTATTGCCGGATACGTCTGCTATCGCGCCGCTGCTGAGCCAAGCCCTGCCGCTGCCGACCGAGCCGTTCTTGCTACCCGATGATGCGGAGGTCCCACTGGAGGTGCCCGCGGCGTCGCCGGTGCTGCCACCCGTAGTACCTAAGATAGAAAAGGTGGAACGTCCAGAGAGATCAGACGAGGGCCCGCCCCCGCTGGTGCCGGGAGACGTGTGCTGGTATTCAACGTGTCCGCGGCCGCTGGCGCTGTGCACGTTCAACGCATCCCACGCAGGCGGCGCCATCACCTTAGGCAAGAAATTCGCGACGGTCCGGAGTAACATCAAGTCTTCGCTCTCTCGTTCTCAGTGTAAAACCGGCGCGACGAACAATTATTATTATAATCAGAACGCTCTGTCGTTGTCTAAAACTGTACATATGAATAATGCTAGTAAAACTAATAAGCCTGAACTGCGAAAGCTGATAGTGACGTGTAGTGGAGGTGGAAAAGTGCAGCAGACTCTTAGTGAGCTTTTCGGGGGAGACGTTAGACACGTAAACGGGCACGTGGGGCACAGCGGGACGCAGGGGCACAAGCGTGCCCCGCCGCTGAAGCACGGGAAGCGTGCCCCCGCCCTGGACCTGGGCTTCGGCCTGGACCCTCTCCTCGACGAGAAGTGCTGAGCACCTATAAGCAATCACCGGTTGTGTAGTCACATATGTGTATTTATTTTTCTGTACGATCACGATGTAAAATAATGAACACGAATACCCGCAGATAATGTTACGATAATGTTAAATCTCATTTGGTTTCAAGAAACGAACTAATGTTTGTATTATTTTGTATATTATTTATAAGATTTTTTTAAATCGTTTCCGACCTCGTCGGCATGTGTCAATGAGAATTAAAAATAGATAATACAGAATGGTTGTATTTTTTCGAAATGACATATTACTCATTGTTGATACTGAATTGAATACTGATAAATGGCCTAGGATTAATAATGGTTAATGTGATGAAAATTTCCATGTAAAAATATAAATAATATTGAATAAGTATATCCGTAATAGTAAATCACCTCCTTTTGAAATAAAGGAATACCTCAGTTCTAATTCTCTTTGTTTTACTTATTTCAGTTAATTCACTCTCACCTTGAACTAAACTAAAATCTAGGTACCTATTACAATCATAGTGGCTCTGTGAGCTGCAGACCTCGTGAATCCGACATGGTCCGTCGTTTTATTAATTTCCAAAAACATTATCGACATAACTATCGAACCTTCTCACCAAATTTCAGTATAATCGGAGAAATGCGACCTCCAGACAAGAACATCCGGTCATACGAAAATAATTTTTATAACTGAAATAGAGACCTTCGCTCGGTCAATGATTACATTATTAAAATTCTAATATGCTTAACTTCGTAGTTTTCCTTGATGAATTAAGAAAGATAGATATCTCATTCACCAGAGCGTAGCAAATTTAGTCAGTTTCGTATACGAATATTACCCAGTTCTGGTTTTTACGGCAGTTACTTAGTTGGTAACTGTTGTAAGGTAATTACGCCGTGGGAAAGTATCGAAGCTTGATTCGAACGGAATGAAACAATGACTCCGGTTCGAAGGACCATCATATTCATTCATTTACCAAGACAGGGCCGGATTAACCCTAAGTCAAAGTAGGCAACTGCCTAGGGGCCCCGCCTCGGCTAGGGGGCCCCGACGGCTCAGCGCGCACAAAAAAAAAATTTTGTTTCATAGGGTCAATTCACGAGTAAATTTTTTATTCTTAATAATAATGAGTACCTATGCTTTGTTATTGTTTTTTTTTTGTTCCATTCTTTAATTGAATGAAACTGTAATCAAATTGAAGCAATAGTTTCAGTTTACGGGGCGTATATGCGTACCTGGGGCCTGTTTCTCAAAAGCTTGTAACTTGTAATACAAGTGGAAGTCTCTTTCTAACAAAAAGTGACATCCGCTTGTATTACAAGTTAAAAGTTTTTTGACGGAGAGCTTAGCTACGGAAATAGGTTTGCAATAAATAGAGCAACGAAATCCCTCTAGTTAGTGTGCCATACTATCATTATTAATTAATCCGGGCACCTGTCAGCTGTTCAGCTCTTAGACCATTTTGAGAAACGGGCCCCTGTTGTAAAGATTTTCTGAAAAAATGTTAATATTTACTTTTTTCGAACAACCAACAACATCTGGGTTATTTCGACTTAAAATCACGAGGACTATTGATAAAAACAAAGAAAAAGTGTCCTTAGTTTTTCTTACGAATTTTCGGTGTCAGTTTAGTGGCGGTCCATACAAAATGTATGTATGTAAAAATGCGTCACAAAAGTGACCTTTTTTCGACGATTGGTTCATGTCAGAGCGCTGCTTCCTTACAGCTCGGCCTTCGGCGTCGCTTTTTAAGAAATATTAACATTGATTTCAGTAGCTTGGCCTTTTGCCTCGCATGAAAGCTCACTTCGCTAAAAGACGCTTCGGGCTTGTCGATCAATGCGGAGATTGCTGAGCTCGACCTTCACTTCAGCCTCACTTTTTACCTCAATTTACCATTGGTTTGTGTTCGTTATCTGCTCTACTTCAGCTTAGCCTTTGGCCTCGCTGCGCCAAGCTCGGCCTGCGGTCTCGCTTTTTAATACAATGGAATATGGTTCGTGTCTGTGCTGAACTATTTACCTATCCTGAAGCACGGATTTGACTTCGCAGCATGAAAGCTCCCCTCACTGGGGTACTTCGGACTTTTAGGCCCAGGTGAAGATCGGTACCCGGCCTGGCCTTTTATCAGGCTTTTCACAATTTGCGATATTGTTAACAAAAAATTTCGCGCTCGCTGCGCTCGCGTTTTTAGTAGGTTTTTTGGTTGACCCTTTATCTATATGTTAGCTTGACTGGTGAATTAATACAGTTAGACCAAGAAAAGTCTACAATAATTTTGATAGGATACGCAGATACGTCATAATTTCATAGAAGTATGACGTTTAAAATAACACTTGCACTGCGTGTGTAATAATTTTAACACATGGAAATTCTTTATTACTATGTTGATTCTAATCATGTGGCTCGGCGTTTTGTCTTATGGTCGGACAATCGCTGAATTAATTAGCCTCGCAAAATATTAAATATTGAAAAAATCAACTTTGCGGCATTGAGCGTAGCCTCGCTTAAAATTTGCCATTAGAGGTAGATAAGAAAGTGACGCTCAAGCTCACAGCTTTGGTATTCCACTGGGAATTGGCCTTAAGCCTAAGGGCGATTGTGCACTACAATGAATTTTACTGTCCGGCAGTCCGAGTTTTCATGGTCCGATATGGCATGAAAAAAACGGATGATTGACTTGTGCACTTGTCCGTATTTTTACTCGCAGATGCGGCGCAGTGGCATGAAAAAAACGGATGATTGGCTTGTGCACTTGTCCGTCTTTTTACTCGTAGGTGCGGCGCAGTGGCATGAAACACACACCCCCCCCCCTAGCCCGCCCCCGCCCGGCCAAGTCATGAATAATACTAATTCCAGACACAGTGCACAAGCATAAACACGTTTTTCATAGCTGTCATCTCGGACCGGAAAAAAACTGTCCGGAATGGGGAAAAATAAAATGTCGGACGGGTAAAATTACGTCTAGTGCACAAGCTACTATATACATTTAATGGCGTGCCATATCGGACCGTAAAAACTCGGACTGCCGGACAGTAAAATTCATTGTAGTGCACAATCGCCCTAAATGGCTCTCCCCACACTTGATGCATCGCGGAATCGGCAATAACCGATAGAAAAAAGCTTTATGTCCAAACAATCAGAGCAACTAGACTCGGATCGTCTCGGCTGAAGATTTAAATTAAAAACGCAAACTTATTTCCCTGTACTGAACATGCTGTACCTATGCAGAATTTACTGTAGGGGGCCCCGAGCCTTGCACTGCCTAGGGGCCCCGACATGCTTAATCCGGCCCTGACCAAGATTCATTGATTATACACGGTGGCTAAAAAATAGCCGCATTCCCGTTGCCAGGGAGGTTTTGGGATTAACACTGAGGATTAACTTTTACTATGTGTTTTACGAAATGTCGACAAAAATTTACCCTCCCATAGAAAATGGACCAGCCAAAATGTTATGAAGCAGCCAAATTTTTTTCGCGATTTCGGGGTTGGTCCCATAGTAAAAGATGCTCAGTATAATCCCAAAACCTCCCTGGCAACGGGAATGCAGTTATTTTTTAGCCACCCTGTATATAACGTTTAATAAGTTCTTAAAGTCTACGACACATCCGTGGTTAAAATTTGACAGCGAAGAGTCTTCGCCGAAAACAGCCAGCCAGCTATGTAGACCATCATATTCATTAATTTATATTTAAAGACAAAATTCATTGTCTATAATGACGTGTAAAGTTTACGATTTTGTTCTACAAATTTGACAGCTGATGTAGATGGCCCTTACAACAACTCCAATACATTGGCCACAGTACACCGCAGTTTCTTTCAGATGCTAAACTACATATAGATAGAGTCAGACCAAGACAAGTCTGCAACGATTTTGATAGCACACGCAGTGCAAGTGTTATTTATAAGTACATCATAATTTGATAGATGTTCAACGTTTAAAATAACACGTGCACTGCGTGGGCTATCAAAATCTCTGTAGACTTTTTTTTAGTCTAACTCTGCTTTAACCTTTTCAACGCCAACGACGGATTAATCCGTCACAGACCACAAAGCAACATAGACCTACGTGCATATGCATAAAGTTCAATTTCAGTTTTGACACTTCGGTAATGTGGCGTTCGAGTGACAGCTTTTGTTTGACACGGCGTCGAAAAGGTTAAACCCACGTGGTTAGATTTTAAGCCATGATTAGGAGATAAGTACTTATCCGGCTTGGCTTTACGACCGCGTTTTCATTTTCTATGGGACTTCCAAGTTCCACTTCTTAGTTATAAACAAACAAACATATGTTTAACCTTTTCGAAGCCGTGTCAAACACAAAAGCTGTCACGCGGACGCCACGTCACCGAAGTGTCAAAACTGAAATTGAACTTTATGCATATGCACGTAGGTCTGTGTTGCTCTGTGGTCTGTGACCGATTAATCGGTCTTTGGCGTTGAACCTGCGGTGCGGATATATCGGTCATTGGCGTCCAAAAGGTTAACCATTACAAAGATCTCATATAGTCTTGCAATCTAGCTTCATTCAGCTTGCATTCAAGCTTTATTATCTAAACATAAGCGATGGAGCGTTTATAGAACTCGATTACCACCAGCTTACCTTATTTCAAGCACAGAATAACTAATAGTACTACCTTACAGAAAATTCACTCCTTCACAAAAGTCAGATTTAGGTATAAAATTATACCTATATTCGCAGCCTGCAACAAAATTGAAACTTATAACCGCGCACGAACGGTGAATCTTGTTTGCGCGAGCGCCACGTGACAGGCCCGGGCGGCGCGCCGGCCAAATGTACCTAAACTGCGTAGTGACACCCCCCTGTTTCAAGCTACTTTTCTACGACCGGATACCTGTAAATTACTATTTAAAGACTATCAAGACCAAAAAAGTAAGACATTGTTGCCTACTTATTACTAGCGCGTCTTGTATTTATGTAAAAATAAGTAAATAAAAGTACTTTTTTAAATCGTAGGAGTAAAATTACTGATAAATAAATTATCGTAGCATGATTATTTATCAAAAGGAATTTACTATTTTACAAACAAATTATTGCAGTGGCAACATTGTCTTACTTTTTTTGGTCTTGAATTACGTTTTGCAGTTTTTTTAGTAAGAAGAACTGGGGGCTAGCCAAGATAACAATCGTTGATAGAACACGCAAATCGAAACTTATAGGTACAGTCAGCAGCAGAAGTTGCTAAGCGGGCGAGGTGTTCACAATGATCTTGACGCGACTTTATTGTTAAGAGAATAAGAGCGCGCGTGTCAAGGTAATTTTGAACACCTCGCCCGCTCAGCAACTTCTGCTGCTCACTGTACATATTATGTACGGAAATAGTCACGTGACTTTTCGTAGCATTTGTCATTCCGATGTAGGTACGATTGTCATCTAGCCACCAGGGGGCCTACCGCGAAAACAGAAATTCGCAAATTGCGGGTATCTTTCTATTTTACTCTCATTGAGACGTAGTGACAGAGAAAAATGCCCGCAATTGACCAACTTCGCTTTTCGCGGTTATAGCCCAGGAAAAGATAGCAGAAGGTGTCGCAGAAAGCAAACCGGGACTGGAACCTCAGGTGGCATGAGCTTTCTCTGCCAAAAATGTGGGAAGTCATGCCGCTCACGCATGGGCCTCCACAGTCACCAAACCTGTTGTCTAAACAGCAATGCATAAATCGTCTGCAATAGACGGAAAGGCTTGTGATGATGATGATGCGCACAGGAAAGCTAAATTAGAACGTTCCGAAATTTCATCGACATAATAACATACATAAGCAAATGAAGGCATTATTCTTGTGGCACCGCCGTCGCGACAGGAGTTAATAATTCAAATGTATTGATCCTGTTCCTTATTGCCCGTATTACGGCGGCAAAGTGGCGATCAAATATCGCACTTGCCGATAAATCTAAGTACCTATAAGTATATTATTGATTGAAGCTTGAGGATGTAGGATCGTACTTTTGATATCGGATCGGAACAATGTGAAAACGCTCTTAGGGAATCTATCCAAGTACCTACCTATCCATAAAATTTTATTGGAACACTAGCGACCCGCCCCGGCTTCGCACGGGTTAACAAATTATACACCTAAACCTTCCTCAAGAATCACTCTATTGATAGGTGAAAACCGAATGAAAATCCGTTCAGTAGTTTTGAGTTTATCGCGAAAATACATACCAACACACCAACAGAGAGACGCGGCGGGGGACTTTGTTTTATTAGGTGTAGTGATAACGAAAATCAAAAAACCAACAACAAAATCAAAATAGGCCTACCTACTTATTCGTACGCTTAAAACATGGAATAAAAAAATGCACACGCCCAAAATAAAACCAGCTTGGTATGGGGACAATATTCATAACACGTTCGTCCACTGCCCATACGTTGAAGTAGGTCATGTTCATGTGAAAGTATGATTAAAGATATCAGAATCACGCACAGGTTCGATTCCCGAGTGTACACAATACTTAATTATGTGCTTGAGAAGTAAAAGGACTAAAGGGCAAATTGTTTACAAGCGATTATGGTCTTAATTCTTATACTTCACTAGACGGGCCCGCAGCTCCGCTCGCGTAAATGAAATAAAGAGTTTGTCTTATGTTTAGTTAAATACCGACATTATTATGTATCCCTGCCAGGGTTTATAACTGTGATAAGGATTTCTTATTTGTCAAGTAGGTAGCCGTTATTTGGATAACTTTATTCGAAAATTTCTTATAACGTACGTAGGTATTTATTTAAAACTTGTTTTAACATAAAATTATTACTTATTGTTGTAAGCCTAGTTGCAAAAACGTTCATTAGATTACTTTTTTTCCGCTTTAAGCCACGAATATGGACGACCACCACCCATAAATCGCCTTTTCATACAAACGTAGGTAGTCCCCATTTCCCTTTCTGGATCTTAACATTACTACGGCTAAGGTGACGCAACGATCCAAAGGACTCACCTGGCCTCCGATACCAGATCACGTCATGTTTCTTGCGATCTTGCGATAGCTCTCGCCATCGGGCGTCTCCCATTTTGTTGTCCCAAGTACGCTCGTCTCCCATTCTATAACTTTGTATTTTTGGCTCATCTCGGCAGCCCTTTCCCTGGACGAATGACAATGTTTGCCGAGCCATGAAAATCAATCTGAATAATAATAACTCATAAAGAAATTTAAAACAATAGCTAAACTGGGGTACAAATTCAAAAACTCACCAGCAGTTTAGCTTCACGACCTTCCAGATGGAAAAACAGCAAGCCAATGACTTGGAAATTTGTTTTGGCGGTAACTGTCAAACACCTGTCAAAACCAACTGCTCTGTGGTGGGAATGTGAGAGAGAGAGAGGGACGTATATGCTAGAAAAGGACAATACGACCGACAACACAATGTTGCCATTCTCAATATTATTCTTAGGTTTCGAATATCGGTACAGTTGTTTAATCATACGATAATATTAATTTGATTGATATGTCATAAATGGCATAATTCACTCGTATGGGCTATATGGACTAAGGTTGAGGTTGGCAGCACTTTTTATTTTACTTCGTGTAAAAAAACTCAGAAATACCTGTATACCAACATGACAAACATAATTTAGTTTACTTTAACTTACGGATTATTTGGTCTAATCTGTAGCACCGCCAAACGAAAGCAACCGAGAGTTCCCGAGAAATGGAAGATTGTTATGAAAATTTATTTTCCTTATTGTAAATTAAATACGCATCGAAAGCGATAGTTTTTATGTTCTAGTTTTATTCTCATATGTAGATAATAGATTTAAACAGTTTTTTCTTATCATACGTGCGTTGTATTCGAGATACGTGTCAAAAACTTTTTTAGAAATTTGTAAGGCGCCATCTCTCTTCTTCGCACGTTTTTTATCCCGTTCTGGTTTTTCAATTTTATATATATGATGATAGGTTGTTGAAATGTGTAAGTGTTCACGGAGAGTTGAGTGACTATAAAAAAATATAGTAGGTGCGTTGTGTTGTGTTTGGTATTCGTAATATTTAATTTCGTGTTAAAATATGGAACATGCCATGCATATATTCAGTCCCATAAACAGTCTATTCCTTTTTACTAATTTAGGTACTTTGACAGGAACAAATAATAACACACTGGTATTTCACGTTTCACTTTATTAACGAATAGTAATAAAGATATCACATTAACAAAGTTTCAAATTAGACATATAAAGATTTTAAGCTGTTTTATTGCATATGTCAATATAACCGCACTTATACAAGCAATAGTAGATCTTATTATCTTGCAAAAAGGTTCACAATTGTTTATTTAACGCTATTATTAATTATTTTGCAGTATATCAAATCACTTGCTCTTTATTCTTATCAGTTCTCTGAGTTTTATTTAAAGGTAATTTTTTTTAAAATAAATATTCACAGTTTTATCAAAACATATAGTTGGTCAAACCAATTTGTCAGTAAATAAGAACAAAAAAAACTATACTCATCCTTTTCTTTTGGGTGCTTGTACTAGTGTAAAACAAAGATAGTATGATTATCTCTGTCTATGTTTGAAATGCGAGTCCTTTGACAAACTTTAGTACTCTTTTTTTAAATGCATTCTATATATTTTTCTGTCGTTTCGAAAGTAAACCTTAAAAAAAGTAGTACAATAGTGTATTTCTCAACAAGGAAAATATCAAATACATTTTATACCTTAGTGACTTGATAATAAGGTTCTTTATAGTTCCTATAAAGATAATTATACTAAGCATATGCTTTAAGTTACTTCCTCTTCCCCTTAGAGTTCGGTTTCACCCCTCTATTCTTCGCTTTGACTATGCCTTTGAACTGCTTCGACGTGATCGCTTTGGTTCTGTAACAAATATGTATTTATTAATAGGGAATATTACGTGAAACTCTGCGTAGTGGGCGCCACTACCACAAACCATCAGAAGTTGTCCCTTTATGGCACTATCCCTTTCGGTTGTGGTCGTGCACGCAAAGGGACGTCAAGTGGTGCCAACCCTAATAATTGCTCAGAGCAATGCTGATCCGAACGGAGCCGAGTTTGCCCGAAGGGAGGAGTTTCGCACCCCTGCTAAGACATGTGTCTCTGTCTCTGTCACTCACCTCTTATTTAGATTCTTCCTGGACAAAGGTATGTACGCATACGGGTCGTGTTTCCCTTTCTTCTTGACGTCTCCCTTCGCCTTCTTAGACCTGTATTCTGTGCCAGCGCCGGACGCCACTGATGCCGCTGAGTCTAGCGGTCTGAAAATATGCAAATATGTAAAAAAAAATTTCGATGTCCGTGTGTGTCCGTATTTACATATGTACGCTTGCATTGACGTATATATCTCAGGACTGGCCTTACGGGCAATAAGAATGGGGCATGAATGGGGCCAGTACAGCGGTGTGACACCGCTACAACGCGATTCGTTGATGAGTTTGCACCAAGCACGCGATTGGTTGATGAGTTCGCATCACGCGCGCGATTGGTCGCAACTAGTTGCGTTAGGCTGCACGATTGGCTCGAATTCGTGAGTGACACCGCTGAACTACTACCATTTTTAGTGCTCGTAAGGCCAGTCCTTAGATATTATACGTCAATATACGCTTGTTCTTGTGAGTGTGCGGATCTACAAAGTATAGTTTTGATTTTGTGTCCTATCGAAGATCTATAGTAATGTGTGTGTAAGGTGTTTTAAACGCTGTCTTACCTATGAATACCCTTCCCTCCGGCCTTATACTTGGATCCAACAGCCAAAGTAGACGCTTTGCTCCTATTCGACCTTCCACTCTTGATGCTGAGTATATCGTCGAACTTTCGCTTCGTGCCAGGCTTGAGCAGCTTCGATTTCGTCTCCTTTTCTTCATTATCTGTATAGAAAAACGATAGATAAAGAGAGTGAATGGAAAAAGTAAGTTTTGGCTTAGGCTTTAAGAGTATTAATAGACAACAGTTTTAAACATTAACCATAGATCGATCGATTAATATAAGATGTGTACCTAAAGTCAATATTAGATAACTGAATATCGCTGTATGGGTCATACGTTTTGAGGTAACTAAATTGTCAAACGTTAGCTTTTAGAGCCGTATATCACCATCTACATACGCTAACAAAATAACAAGAATCTCAATCTTCATCTTAGCCTTCGTTCATAGTTCATACATCTAATACAATCAATGAATCGGCGTGTTATAAAAATAACTTTATTTAGTTCGCGTTAAGGTACAAAATAAAATGGAATAAAACCAACTGCAATAATCTATAACTAACTTTGAATATCTGTAACTTTTTGATCGCCACAGTCAGCAATAGCTGACTAAAAGTACAGTTGAAAAATGTACCTTTTTTCCTTCCAATAACTAACTATCTTTTATTCTATATTTGTTTTTGCTACTTTTAGCCACTTACCCGTATCATCAGTGTCACTGTCAACTTCACCGCTAGGTCTAGCCGGTTCATCATCATCATCGCCGTCAAAAGCGTCATCAGTGATGATAAGTCGCCCGTCGGGCGCCATCTTGAATCCGCCATCTTTCTTCTTCTGTTTCACCTCTATCTGCTTCTTCTTTTGAGATGGATCCGTTGCTGAAAAATAATAAACAATTAGTACAGAATATAATAATAATAAATAAATCAATAAATTGTCTTCGGTTACCGCGATAGTTACTCATGAAATGAAATAAAACTATTGAAACGGATTATATAACTGGCCTTAAAATTTATAGTTTATGATGGTTCATTATTTTTTAAGTGGGTAGATTTTGCACAGTGTAGTTTTTCCTCAGTCACCCGTTGACCACGAACGCTGTAAAGGGTTCGAAACGTCGGGATGTAGTATGAATACCATATACGCGATATAATCCGTTTCAATAGTTTTATTTAATTAGTACAGGTTCACGAAAGCTGGCACGAATGGAATGAACTAAACTTTGATTGTATGGGTGACACCTGTGTCGGTATACAGTCAGAGCCATCATTTTATTGGTTATGTGATTACACACATAGATATTTTCATTCACTCATTCATTACATTCGTGCCAGCTCTTGTTAATCGACCTGTTATAGAATCCGTGACAGGTACAACTCTTCCGCGCAAAGCTAGTGTTCCAGTGGGGTTGGCCGGTCGAAGTATTTAGCATAGCGCCAGGATAGCTTGCCTTGTCGATCTCTAGAACTGTGTATTTTTTTTATGAAATTTTAAGCCCTGGATGCCAGCCCTTTAAACCAAATCTCATAGAAAAAGGAGCAAGCTATGATGGCGCCATCTATGTAAACCTTTGACAATTGCCAACCCCGTTCAATCTAGAAATTTAACACGACTTGTATAATTATGTGTAATTTTCTGTTGTCCTCGCAATTCAATAGAGAAAAAAAATAGAGTGTATATTTAACTCGAACATACTCATAAACACCCGTTTTAAATCTTACGCTCTTGTTTTAAAAATACAATTAAATAACTTTAGAAAGTACTGAATTGTTTTAAATAATTACTGTTCTAGTTGTTTTTTTTGTTCGTACAACTTTAGTGATTCCTTACCATTCAGTTACGTATATCAAACTCTAATTAACTAGCAAGACAAGTGATTTTAAATCTCCTGTCGATGTATTTACAATATCTACTATCAAATACTCAATACTCATTACTTAAGACTATTGCTTGTAACCTTGTCTTCGTCTTGAGTCACCGATATCTGTATACAAATGTTTATGTTCTTATCTGTGCCTCTTAATCACTGTTGTCAGACACCATGTTATCTTACTATTTATCAGACATCGTGGGGGATTGAGATAAAACAATGCAAATAATATGTATCAATACACTACACCTTATAAAACAAAGTCCCCCGCCGCGTCTGTCTGTTTGTGTGTATGTATGTTCGCGATAAACTTAAAAACTACTGAACGGATTTTCCTGCGGTTTTCACAAATCAATAGAGCAATTCTTGAGGAAGATTTAGGTGTGTAATTTGACAAGGTTTTATGTGTAATATAACAACAGTAGGTACTCTTCCTTACTATTAACTAATAACATAACAAAACCATGGATGGATTAAAATATAAAATGACATAGATACCTGTAATCTTTCTAGAGGCCGAAACATCAGCCAAGTCCACAATATTCTCCGGATCGTCCTGTATCCAGGCCTGGCTCTTCTTGCCCTTGGCCTTGGTCTTGGCTTTAGGCCTCTCATCCTCTTCCATGAGCTCCATTTCGGAGTCCGAGTCCTTGAGGATGTCTTCGAGGGTCTTGGATGTGCCGCGGATTTCGTCGAGATCGTCTTCGGACTCGGCTTGGTCCCTGGATGGAAATGATATTTATTTAAAAAATGTTTACAATTTTATTTACAAGTTTGGTCCGATTTCCTTTGGCTAAACAACGTACAAAAACCTCATTTCGTCAGATGATAACCAAAACTCACTAATTATTTGACAACAGCATCTAAGCATACCCGCGCAATAACTACGTTTATCATATGTGGCTTTCTATCACAGAAGGGTCGTTATTAGAGATGCAACGGATAGTTGTTTGGCCGGATACCGGATACGGGATATTCGGCCTGATCATCGGCCGAATATCCGGTATCCGGCCGCCGAATATTCGGCCGGCGAAATTATACCTACATTTCGGTTTTTCAAGTGCGCATTGTGCAGGCTTTGATCTGTTTCGTAGTGAAAGTTCGCGTGGACTCATTTCTAGGTTCGAAAATAAGTGCGCGTGCAATACATAGTGGAATGTTTTAAAATACCTAATAAACGAGTACGATTATGATCGTGACGGTTTCTTAAATCCAATTTGTTGACTCCAAAATCAAGCAAAATTACTATCCGGTCTCCGGCCGGATAGTAGGTCACTATCCGGTATCCGGTCGGATGTTAAAAAGAGGGCCGGATAGGCCGGATACCGGATAGTAACCGGATATCCGGTGCATCTCTAGTCCTTATGCGTCAAGTGCAATAAGGTCCTTTTTATCTAAAATTCCAACAGAAATTCTGAAAGAAAGGTCATTATTGCACATGAAGCATAAGGACCCTTCATGGAAAGCCACATTGTTTCTCGTTTCTTCTGCTTTCAAGTAAGGTTTAAATTCGATTACACCATTGATGTGACTGATGGCTTGCGCGTGAAATTTTAACATATCCTCCTAAGGTTAACGCTTCTACCTGTAGGACTTAATAAGTTCGACGATATTTAAATAATTTTCAATAGGAACAGAGTTGAATTTGTTTAGTTCCGTTTATTTTCAATCAACATAATATTAACTCTGTTTCTTACACTGTAGATTCAAATTTCACTGACAAATTTTGGATTTTTTCCTTGTCTCGCTGGGAGGTTAAGACAAATGGTTAAATAAATAAATATTAAATATTAGGGGACATCTTACACAGATCAACCTAGCCCCAAACTAAGCAAAGCTTGTACTATGGCTGCTAGGAGACGATATACATACTTATATAGATAAATACATCCTTATATACATAGAAAACACCAATGACTCAGAAACAAATATCTGTGTTCATCACACAAATAAATGCCCTTACCGGGATTCGAACCCAGGACCATCGGCTTCACAGGCAGTTTCACTACCCATTAGTCCAGACCGGTCGTCTAAATGACTTACTTCTGACTATCTTTAGCCCTCTTCTTCCTATTATCCAGCTTCCTCAAATTCCTCAGCCTCCTGAACATGACCTCATCCTCCTGGGGTATCAGCTTCTCCACGGTATCAGCCCCGTATTTCCTGATCATCCTGGTCAGGAAATATCCTATTTCTAGACGGGAATGCCGCTTGCAGTCTTCGGGCATGGATGAGAGGGTTTTGATGATGAGGGGGAGAGAGCCGGCGAGGACGTCCGTAGGCAGGACTTTGGTGTATACCTGAAAGAGGAATTGTAAGTAAGTAAACACTTTATTGTACGAAAAGAAAGGAATATTGGTTACATCAGATACATAAATGTGTAGTACAAAGGCGAACTTATCCCTAAGAGGGATTTCTTCTTTATTTAACTATGAGAAAATGGGCTTTAATAATAACTGCTGTTAAATATTACCTATACAAATTATTGATAAGTAAGTTATACTCGTAATCATTGATTACTAATCAATGTTGTATTTTTAATTGAGTAGAATTTCATTTGTTCGAAAATATTACTAAACAATAGAAATTTTAGTTTGTATTGTTTTTATTAAAGTAGAAATTCAATTCGTAATTTCACGGAAACCGGAATGTGTCTTGCTATTTCAGTCAGTCTCGGTACAAAAAGTACTGTGGTTGACTGAAGTGGCATGACAAATACGAACGTTTCCGAGAAAATACGAAGGAAAACAATTATGCACCACATCAGTACCTTTAAAAAGCTCAAGGCGGCAGCGGCGACCTCCCGATTCCCTGACATGATTTGAGTTGCCGCTGTCTCCAGTAACTCCTGGACCGTATCCAGAGACATATCTTCAGACAGGTGGAACAGGGCTGATGCGAGAGCCCTAAGGGTGGCGCTCACGATGCGGGGTAGAGGCAACAACCATCATCATCATCAGTTTGTGGGAAGCATGCAACAGTAGCGCCCTCTAACGGCTATTTCACACTTGAGCTTTTAGTTTCCACGCCACGTGCTTCACACATAGTCACGCCCAATACAATACAGATCGCAATACATCTCGCCATATGTGTGTGTAGAAAGACACTTACTTCTGAGACTTCGTAGACGCCCATAGGCTACGTTATCCACTTATTAAGCGCTTACCACTGACATAGTATAAAAAGAAACTAACCTTCAAGAAACTCAAGGCGGCAGCGGCAACCTCTCTATTCCCTGACATGATTTGAGTTGCCGCTGTCTCCAGTAACTCTTGGACGATCTCCAGAGACATATCTTCAGACAGGTGGAATAGGGCTGATGCGAGAGCCCTGAGGGTGGCGCTCACGATGCGGGGTAGGGGGGCGGACAGACCAGAGAGAATAAGGTCTAGGAAGCTTCGCATTCCTGTTAAAAAAAAGTAAGTAACACTTTATTGTACGAAAAAGAGGAATAAAGGTACATCAGATAGAACATAAATATAGTGGGCGAACTTATCCCTAAGAGGGATCTCTTCCAGTTAAGTTTGTACCAAAGTATGAGTATCAGTCATCTCACAGATAAAAAAACCGGACATGTGCGAGTCGGACTCGCCCACCGCGGGTTCCGTACTTTTTAGTATTTGTTGTTATAGCGGCAACAGAAATACATCATCTGTGAAAATTTCATCTGCCTAGCTATCACGGTTCATGAGATACAGCCTGGTGACAGACGGGCGGACGGACGGACGGACAGTATAATTTCAACCTTAGTAACCATAGTACAAATTAGATTGGACTTCTGTAATCCGGGACAAGTCACAGTTTCAAATGAATCTTCAAAGCTGAATTAATTGGAATATCAAAATGTTGACGGATTGGTGGCCGCTTTCGTATGAAAGAAGCGCCTGGCGTCCGTTGGCTCGTTGGGTGGATGACATCCGGAAAATCGCAGGACACTTTTGGATAAGACTAGCCCAGGACCGGGATAAGTGGCGTACACGAAGAGAGGCTATGCTCAGCAGTGGGCGACTAAAGGCTAGAATGATGATGATGATGAAATATATTTGGATTTTTTGGGAAAACCGTGTATATTGGTCCAGCCGGGAAAAGGGTATCTATCCGGTAACCAAGAAGATTTGAGATCACTTTTGATGGCTCAGCCGAAAACGGACTGAAAATAATAAAACTTTTTCACCTCAGCAGCTCAAACAAGGGTACTTTGCTTCTTAAAAACAGTGAGCAAAATGCGATTTTGCTCACTGAGTCATTATGTCTCACTCGGTGAGCAAAATCGCATTTTGCTCACTGAGTGTCTCTCACTCAGTGAGCAAAATGCGATTTTGCTCACTGAGTGAGTCAAAATGACATTCAAGTGACCTTTATAGTCAAATGTCATTTCAACATGCGGGGTCTAATACAAGTTCGATATACTTGGGTTCTATTATCTCTGTCCCTCTAGGTATGTTCTCACTGCTTAGGGTGAAAAATTTTGTGTACTACACGAGATCAAAGTTATTTACATCTCGTGCGCTTTTGAATCCCTTACTACGCTCAAGATTCTAAATTAGATTCACTCGCTACGCTCGTGAATCTATTATAGAATCTTTCGCTTGCACGGGACTCAAAATAAGCACTCGAAGAAATATCAAACTTTGATCTCTTGTTGTACAAATAACTATTTCCGTCAGTAGAAAAAAGCGGCAATTTTAAAAAAATGTAGTTAACGTCCCATAGAAAATTTGAATTTCGCGCCTTTTTCTACTGGAATTGGCAAAGTTGTTTGACAGACTATACATACTAACCTCCTTCCTGCGTTTTCAGTACGTCTCCAATACAATTGATAAGGTTGAACGCACACTGCCGACATTTGGAGTTGATATCTCTCGTGCAAATCACAGATTCGGCTATGGCGCTCTTTAATAGCTTGCTTTCTGCTGTCAGGCCGGGTGATGAGTTGATTAGGTGCTCTATGCATCTGGGGATAGGGTTCAGTATTAACTGCAGTAGAAAATCCAAGGTTGCAGACAAAGGAGGTACAGTCAGTAGCAAAAGTTGTTCAACAGGGTGTTCAAAATGTTATGAGTAAACTAAATATATCAATGGTTGTTCTTAAGAAATAAAAAAGAATTATTACCTTAATCTCGCAGCCTTACTGCTATCCGCCACCTTACTCAACGAATTCATCAACAACTTCCTAATCTTCTTACTATTACTCCTCAAAAACTCCTTACAACTCTCCTCCTCACTCTTAAATATCTCCTCCAAAATCCTATACGCCTTCTTATGCTCCATTTCCACTAATTTAACTTTCTCTTTGTATTTCAAAGTCGGTTTCTGTTCCGTATCTTCTTCCATGGATTCTGTTTTCTGTTTCTTAGGTTTTTTATGTTTTTTAGGGTTCTCTAATACGGTTTCGCATAATGGGTATACCCATATGTCGAATAGAAGTGTGATACGCTCGCTGTTTTGGTATAGGACGAGTAGACGAACTATGTCCAGTATGGATTCTCGTTGGAAGTGATTGTCGGTTGAAGTTTCTAGTTGTTGGAGGGCGTTTTTGAATAGTTCTTCTCGGAGTGATTGGTCACTTATTGTTAGGTATACCTGAAATAGATTAAGAAATATGAAATATTCATTAAATCTACAAAAAAAAAAGATACATAAAAAGAAATACTAATAGGCGTAAAGTGTTGTAAAATGTTGTACATTATAACATATTTAACATGTAAACTAGTTATTATATAGCACTACAATATAATTTTATTTTTTCCATATATGGTAATTTAAATACAAAGCGAAGCGCTGGTGGCCTAGCGGTAAGAGCGCGCGACTTTCAGTCCGGACGTCGCGGGTTCAAACCCCGGCTCGAACCAATGAGTTTTTCGGAACTTATGTACGAAATATCATTTGATATCTAAACGTTGCTTTTCGGTGAAAGGAAACATCGTGAGGAAACCGGACTAATCCCAATAAGGCCTAGTTTCCCCTCTGGGTTGGAATGGAAGGTCATACGGCAGTCGCTTTCGTAAAAACTTGTGCTTACGTCAAATCATGGGATTAGTTGTCAAGCGGACCCCAGGCTCCCAGCCGTAGCAAAATGCCGGGATAACACGAGGAAGAAAATTTAGTACAAACTCACCTGAATCGTCTCCAAAGCCGCCAACCTCTGTCCCTCCGCCATACTCCCCTTCGCAGGCGACATATAAATATTCAACAAAATCGGCAAATAATTCTTCGCAAACCTCCCCAACTCCGCCTTATCATCATCATTATCCGCATTCACAATCAGCTTCCTCAAGCCCTGCATCACAGGCAACCTGAATTCAGGGTTATCCTTCAAAACATTACCTAAAACCCTAGCCATGGACTTAAAACAGTCTTTAACATCCTTAGGACTGTTACAGAAACTAGGAAGCAACGACCAGAATTGATTGCAAAGTAAATCGAAAGTATGTGAGAGGGCGATGTTTTTTTCTTGTACGCATTCTCTGGCGCGCTTTCTGCAGAACGTAGCCATTTCTAGAATGTCTGTAGCAAAGAATTTTAGGTTAGAGTGTGTTATTTTTTCTTTCAAAACTGGTAGTAACCAGCTTCTGTCTAAGTTTATATTCTCAGGTCCGTTTCGTAAAGGAATGTGTGTGAGTACGAATTCTGGGCCTAAGGATTTGACAGCGCAGCCGGTGGCGTGTTCCACTTCTCGATCGTTGTGGAAGTTGTGGCTTTCGCGACGTTCGTTCAGTTTTTTGAGGAGGGGTCCGAGGATGTAGACCACGTTTTCGTTTCCGATCTGAAAATAAAATAGATTCTTTTCATGTTTTGTGATCTTTCGTAGCTGAAATGGAAAAGCGACAAGAATAACCAGACGGCCTAGCCAAGGCGACGATCGCTTGCGCTTCGCCATCGAATCGCTTTGTGTCTATCACTCTTCCATATTAGTGTGACAGTGACAGTTGCGTTTGGTTCGCTACGGAGCGTTAGCGAATGGCATGTTGTCTACGGGGCCAGGCCAGACTAATTACCGTCTTCCGGGTGAATAGGAATAAAATTAGGAATGAGATTTACTTGAAGAAGTACTTAAAAACTACCAACACAAATTGTACCATGCGATAAGTTTCCTAGCACGACCGTACCAATACTTTTGTACAATGCCTACGTACGTAGTAAGCTCGAATTCAGTTCTATAATATGGGACCCTGTTGAACTGAATTATAAGCTCCTACTTGAACGAGTTCAGAAAAAATTTGCTCGACATCTCTACAAAAGGCAGGACGGATATTATCCTTTCCTATATCCGTCACTTTTTGTAGGAGGTATGGTCGGACTCGAGACCCTCAGTTTTAGACGCAAGCTGCATCTTGCCGTTCACTACAGCCTTCTGATAAGAGCATTGATATAGAATAAGAACTGGATACCCAATCAGCCGCAAAAAATGGCCCCGCAAAAGTAACGTTAAAACAGATCACGCGTTACTTTTTCGTTTAGTCTTGTATGGACCGCTCAAATGTGAAGTTGTCAACAATGTCGTTAAAATATGCAAAAATAACAATGATAAAACAAGGAAAAAGCATGGAATGTATTTCTTTCGGTTAGTGCTTTGGATAGCATTACATAATTTATGTAATCTGGTGGTAATTTCATGGTTTTGAATAAATTATTTTGTTAGTACCAAAGAAGGGATGTGAAGGAACAAAAATCTAATGAGTCGATGTGAGGTTAATACTTTTTTATTTTTATATGGAATTCGTAACATATAATATTATGATTATTAAACATTATCAAACTGCACAACGGGACTTAATCGCGTATTTAAGTTTTAAGATTTACCTCCGACGTTTCGAGGACGGCGTTGTCCCCGTGGTCTCGGAGAAGACTGGCTCAAGTTGACATCAACATCTTCTAGCCGCGCGAGTTTTTCGAACTACCCGCACTTGGTCTTGTTTATCAGTTTGAACGTTTTGCGCACTAGGGATGTCACTCTGTCGACACACAACACTAACGATATTCGATTTATCGACTGTCGATATTCGTTTCCGCTTACATTTACTAATGACTGGATTCCATGTGGATGAGATCTTAAAACCCTCGTCCCGATTAAAATTGCAATGTTTTTTGATTTCAATGGCTTCCCGCACTTTTCTACTGTAGAAATGGCGATCCGTGGAGAGGATTTTAGGGTTATGCAGCTCAATCCAGTGGTGGGGTGGCAGTGGTGGGGTGGGGTGGTGGTGGCGGTGGCTGAGCATTTGCTGGAGTCAGGACCAAACCACTGGATTGAGCTGCATAACCCTAAAATCCTCTCCACGGATCGCCATTTCTACAGTAGAAAAGTGCGGGAAGCCATTGAAATCAAAAAACATTGCAATTTTAATCGGGACGAGGGTTTTAAGATCTCATCCACATGGAATCCAGTCATTAGTAAATGTAAGCGGAAACGAATATCGACAGTCGATAAATCGAATATCGTTAGTGTTGTGTGTCGACAGAGTGACATCCCTAGTGCGCAAAACGTTCAAACTGATAAACAAGACCAAGTGCGGGTAGTTCGAAAAACTCGCGCGGCTAGAAGATGTTGATGTCAACTTGAGCCAGTCTTCTCCGAGACCACGGGGACAACGCCGTCCTCGAAACGTCGGAGGTAAATCTTAAAACTTAAATACGCGATTAAGTCCCGTTGTGCAGTTTGATAATATAATATTATGTTTAAATTCAAGATTTCCAAGAAAACCTATGCGACGTGCAGAGTGGACTGCTATTATAGCAAGAGATAGGGGTGATGCAGTTTTAAACAAAGGCAAAACGGCACTTGTGTGTTCAGCCCATTTCCTTGTTTCCGACATATACACGACCAATAAGGTCATCGACTAACTGTAAATGCTAAACCTGTCTGAACACAGTGACAACCACAGGAGTTTTTGATAAAGACCATAACCAATCAGTACCAGTAGCGACCTAAATGTCCCCGTGCACTATATTGCAAAGAACTAAAGCGCGAAGAGTATTATGTAGATCTAAAATACACAGTTATTTAATAAGTTGAATTTATTTCAAGGAAAATAGTATTTAAAGACGAATGCTTACTTATTAAAAATAAATTTGTTTTATGATAACTTACAAGGGTTGTTACCATGAATTAATTTTATTTGAACTCCCGATCAAATTAAATTTGTTTCATTTATTACTTTGATTTTTCTGTACAGTAATACCTATTAAAATGTACCAAAGGGACTCTATTCGTTCATTATTCTCGTTTGACGTTGTTTGACGTAAATACAATGGTGACGTTACGTTTAGTGCCATCGGACTTAAAAGTTTTAACAGTGTTGGTACTAATGTTTACAAATTTGACACTTAATGCTTACCACAGTAAGTTCTTTTCCGTACAAAATATTTATCTAGGCTCAAAATTTACGTAAGCGTTTTTATCATCAATGCAAATTTTCCGCTAATGTCATTCTGACCCACATTTTGTTGACGTTTTTGTTCCGCTCTGTGTGTCTATTTCTAATATTAAGTCAGTGGATAAGAGGGAAAATAGACAACCCTGTGGCGTTGGAAGGTATCCGTCTCTTTGTGCCCGAGCAATACGGAGTCGCGGGACGCCGCCGCCGGCCGCTGTCCGTGGCGCCGACGACGGGGCCTCGCACGCGCCGCGCCGGCGCTGCTCAACCAACTCGTGCCAAGCCAGGATGCCGACGTGTTCGCCGATGGCTGGCACACTTTGATTAGTAAAATACACTCATTATGTAATGAATTCATTTAAAATTTAAATATGCATTAGATCTAATGTTACATTAAATGTATTGTTAAATACTGTTGTTAGCATTATAGGCGCTTTGGTATTGCTGTAAGCTTATAATTGTAATTGAATAAATAAATAAATAAATAAAGTAGAATTTGTATGGTATAATTTACTTTGGTCTTTAAGAAATTGTCAAGTTAATCTCGTTCCAGGTTTAATCCCTATTCACCCCCGCTATCCCTATTCGCCCCGGTTGACGACATATATTCATAAATACAGAGTGTTGTGTTTTTTTCCCTCGTGTGGTTCGCAATTCTGGAAAATAGTATAATTTATAAGTTACCTCAAAACAGGCAGCAATAGTCATGATAACATGCTTGATAGCTTGGTTGAATGGATTGTCCAGGCCAGTGCCGATGGTTTTGAAGATATTCTCCACGTGAGACTTGTATTTGGGGAATAGCTCCGACTCCACTGCCGGCTTCACGCAGTCTTGAAGAATCGCCTGTGGAAAAAGTAATCTATTGTAACATTTGAAATTCTCGCGTTTTGAATACATACTAGGGAATACAGGTGTATTTTACTTACCTTCAGTGCATTGGTAGAGGCAGCGTTAATCTCTGGCACATCCGATTGCCATAGCTCGGTGACGCAGATGGTTACGAATGCGGGCAGGTTAGGTATACACAGATTTAAGTCCAGACTGTAAACAATGAATACTAGAGGTTTAAAAAATACTGTGAGAAATAATATCGCCGATTGGGTTACCTCTCCTACTTCTAAATTTGTAATTTGTACCATCGACCAGATATGGGAGTGAAAAAGAAAAATTAAATTCAACAAATTAAACTTACAGATCAGTATTTGGTTGGCAAATTTAATCTTAGACGCCTTAGAGTGAAGGGTAAAGGCTGGTACGAGTTGGAACCCGACAATCATGACGATGTATTATAATGTGTCGTCTAAGATTAAATTTCGTCATATCTGGTCGATGGTACAAATTACAATACATGGTAAAAATGGCGTCTCCTGCCAACGTCGTGCCATTAATAATCTAACCGATGACGTTAGGGAGCTAGAGCGCAATTAGTAAGAGACCTACATCGCGCTTACGGAGTTTTAAATGTCAGTTGCTATATATATAACTTCCGACCAACTCTCGGTGGACTTCGGTGCCCAGGCATAACACCCGCCTGGAGAGAGTACTCTCTATTGCCTCTCTACCTTCTACAATAATTTCGGCCCCGACTGCAGAACGGTAGCGCCAGATGCACTTGGTTCCGAGTGAAACAGAGAGGCAATACTGATATGCGGTCTGGCAACACGTCGCTGTCTTCAAATGGTGTTTGATAGCAATACGTAGATACCAGTCGTGTTGCCCCGACGTGTCTGCAGTCGCGACACGTCACTGGGTACCAACTTGAACCTTAAGGTTCCAAACTTATTTGTCCGAATACAAATTCTGTGCAATTTTGAGCTGAAGAAACGGACAAGCCTCCTAAAATTCCTCTTAACTATTATACAGAGTTTATGCTTCGTTCCTCTTGAAGTTACAAATGTGAAATGAAAGTTATAATATTTATACCTAAGAGAATAGTGTCGTATAGAGGCGGATTGTCAAAGTAAATTATGTAGCCACTGTAAATTTACTGACATCTTTCGACAGAAGATTAAAATTGTTAGAACGTCATTTGACGGTGATCCTTATTTTTAGAGTAGGCTGAAGGTTATGGCGCCATCGCTCGAAAAGATTGCACCAGGCCTAGTGTCGAGTAGATGGCGTTAATATTAATATTTAACAAGTTAACACATATCAGTGAAAGAATAAGGATCAAAGTCAAATGGCGTTCTAACAGTTTTAATCTTCTGTCGAAAGATGGCAGTAAATGTACTGTAGCTACATAATTTACCATGGCAGTAATAGTTGGGGAGCCGACGATGCTAAATGTGTGTTTACTCGAGCGTCGTACAGACCTATTGGAATCGAAATATTAGATGATAAGAAAAAAAGTTATATAAAGTTTATTTTCCAGCGAGCCGGAAAGCGTCTACATTTTTTTTAAATTTCGGGAGGTTGGTGGAGGGTTAAAAAATCGTTAAGCAGTTTGTGGGTTTGGTCGTTTTTGTCCACGTTAATGCTACATTTTTTCTATAACTTAATATAACACTCATTTGTAGGCATTTTCTTAATCTGACGAACATAAGTTTGACGCCTAATTTTTACATTGTAACCGTCAGATTAAGGAAATGCGTGCAAATAATCATCAGATTTAGTAATAGCGCAATTATAGCGTTAATTTGGAGTAATATGACCAAATCCACAATCTGCTTAACAATTTGTTGAACCCCCCACCTACCCCCCACCAAACAAGGGCTCAACATAGATGGCTAAAAGGGGTAAGGGGGGTATGAGTGATATCTTGCTACACGGGGTAGCAAGATATCACTCATATCTTAATCTGACGCGTTCGAGTAAACACAAAAATCCCCTCTTGGGCTCCCCTACCATAACTCTCTATTTCAAATTCTCTTTGTTTATAGTATACTCACACCGCCAAACATCCGTATCCTTGTTGCATGACGGCCGCCCAGGCCAGCACTTGTCCTGTGTCGTTCGCTGGAGGCCGGGCCGCCATCAGAGCCCTGATGAGGTAAATCAAAATATTGTCTTATTTTTGAAGTGGAAACTTCTTTAGCGGCGCTGTGCACTTTTTGTGATGGGGAAAAAATTTTAAACTCGCGACAGGTCACGTGACCATAAGATTCGTAAGACGTAAGACGGACACGTGACCTGATCGAAAAACTGTTACAATGTCATTGAGTTTTCACTTCTGCCGGCACTCCCGGAGTGCAACCCGTTGTTTTTTTTGTTTTATTTCATTGAGGGAAACCTAGTTTTATTAGTGTGATTTATTTGTGTTTGGTAATAAGTTTTATAGACTAATGGCGTTATTCATAAACTCATTACAAGCCTGAATTAGCTATGAATCGTTTGTCTTTATCTGTCATTTTGACTTATGTATTTGTAAGAAATGGATAAAACATAATTGAACTAAATCAGGCCCGTAAAGTTTTATGAATAAGCGGGTTTGAAAAAATTAAAAAATAAAACTCTAATATGAAGGCAAAGAAGATGATTGAAGAGTTCTAATATCAACTCAAAATTCATAAAAAACCAGACAAGTGCGGGTCAGACTCGCCCACCAAGGGTTCCGTACTTTTTAGTATTTGTTGTTATGGCAGCAACAGAAATCCATCATCTGTGAAAATTTCAACTGTCTAGCTATCACACACAGCAGATACAGCGTGGTGACAGACAGGCGGACAGACGGACAGTGGATTCTTAGTAATAGGGTCCCGTTATTACCCTTTGGGTACGGAACTCTTAAAATCGACGTGTAGAGCATGGAATCACTAACTAATCCATTTATTTATTTAAACTTTATTGCACAAAACATAAAAATTATGTACAAATGGCGGACTTAATGCCTAATGGCATTCTCTACCAGTCAACCATCGGGCCAAACAGAGACATGTAAAAATGTTGCAAGGAGAACAGAGGAATTTATTAGAACAATTGAACAACTAATAATTCTGATAAACTTCCTACTAACCAGCTACCTACCAGTACTAGTAACTATTTACCTGGTAAGTTGTGCCGCGAGACTAGCAGGCGCGTTAGAAGAGGCTGGCGGGGCCGCGAACAAAGCGTGTAACGTGTGGAGACAACACGTCTTTATGTATACATTGTTGTGCGTCATTAGCGACAGGATAGACTCGCAGACCGACTGAAAGGGAAATAGACGTGTGAGTGAGAGGTAAGATGAGCCTAGTAACGGGTATTAAGGACGGGTGGGGCCGCGAATAAAGCGTGTAACGTGTGGAGACAACACGTCTTGATGTACACGTTGTTGTGCGTCATTAGCGACAGGATAGACTCGCAGACCGACTGAAAGGGAAATAGACGTGTGTGAGGTAAGATGAGCCTAGTAACGGATATTAAGGCCGGGCGGGGCCGCGAACAAAGCGTGTATTGTGTGGAGACAACAAGTCTTGATGTACACGTTGTTGTGCGTCATTAGCGACAGGATAGACTCGCAGACCGACTGAAAGGGATATAGACGTGTGAGTGAGAGGTAAGATGAGCCTAGTAACGGGTATTAAGGACGGGTGGGGCCGCGAATAAAGCGTGTAACGTGTGGAGACAACACGTCTTGATGTACACGTTATTGTGCGTCATTAGCGACAGGATAGACTCGCAGACGGACTAAAATGAAAAACGAAAATGGTACAATTACACTCTTACAAACACATTTAATAAAACTACAATAATACAAAGTGTGCACATTACGTTTGACACTTGTAACGTGTAGATTTATTAAACAGAGTCTTATGTCTTAATCTCACAGCCAAGTGAGCCTTTATACGGCAGAGGGAATATATTTCCCACATGATTTCGAACTTTGTCGCAAAGTGATAGGGTTCGATTTTGCATAATTTCTGACACCCTTATGGTTAAAGGCTTGTGTCGTGGTTATTAGAGAATAATTATCTTTTCCTTCAAAACGTCAAGTAATCTAGACTCTTCAAACTCAGGACAGGGACAGGTGGACTCGAAAAGAGTCTGAGCGTACTCTAGTGGACGTTAAAAAGCTGAAATGATGATCATATGACATACCTTAATATACTCCTTACTGAAGACCGGCAGTACATCCCTTAGCATAGTGAGTGTGTGCAGCACAGTCCTATGTCCGGACAATAGGGCTTCTGCTTGTATCTGGGACAGACAGAACTCCGCTACGCGGTTGGAGGCCGGGTGCACTTTGGGGACCTAAAAGTAAATTATACAGTTAAGTACTTGTAAATAGGAAGATTATAAGGAGACTGTAAGGAATCCGAAGATTGCTGACTCAAGACGTGTCACGGTCGCCATGTAAGGCGGAACGAAACAATAAGTGAAATTATGAGTAAATATATACTTAAATATATACGTAAATATATACGCTTGTCTGAGCATTTGGATAGAGATTATACACAGGCTGGTCCACCCTGTACAGAGCTTGTGAATACAATTACCTACTCCATTGCCTAGTAGTCGCATTATTGCCGGCCTACTGCCAGAAATAATATGTAAAATGAGGCAATTGTTACACACGAGACAAGTAGTTGGCTGTATGGCAATCAGTAAAAGCTCTCTGGCCACTGATAAGAAATCGACTAGTGGTAGAAAACTGAATGATTTAAAACTTTATCTGGATAATTCTATACAAGTCACAATACAATCTGGATTAAAAAAAAATCGGCTCGCATCACTATTCAATTCTCGAGCATGACAGAACTTGTAGGTAATACTTTAAAATTATATAATTTGTACTAAGTATATCAACATTTAGAATAGAATAGAATAGAATCCTTTATTGCGAACCATGGTACATAATAAAGTTATTACAATAAAAAAATTTAGAACACATGGCACCCTGGTAGGGCACCTAGGGCATTGCAAATTAATCTTATGTCTAGTTATTTATGGAACATTTTTTTAAAACTAAATAGTGTTACTTAACTGTAACAATACATAATACTGTTACATAAGATAAATAAAAATCCAAAATAATAACAACTTTATCCTATATCCTATTTACCTTCGTTTGGTCATCGTCAGTGGGGATCATGAAACAACTCCCGCGCAGAATAGCTGTCACTGCGTGCTGCCCTGCTTTTCGCACCTAGAAACATACACAATTTAATTACAAACATTTTTCTTTTAACCAATACACCTTATAATACAAAGGCCCCCGCCGCGTCGTCTGTCCGTATGTTCGAGATAAACTCAAAAACTACTGAACGGATTTTCATGCGGTTTTCACCTATCAATAGAGTGTTTCATGAAGGTTTAGTTGTATAATTTGCTAACCGGTGTAACGCCGAGGCGGGTCGCTAGTGGAATTTAAAAAGAAGCTTGCTCATACAATATACATCAAGCTTTCATGGACCCCAGGAGTTTTAAAACAAGACAGACTAGTGTCTTCTAATTTATGTGATGCACAGCCTAGTCCTAAAAATAGGGACCTAATATTAGGACACTTGACATCCTAGTTTTTATTTATTTAATAGCAAGACAAAATAATGAAATAACCAAAAGCAAAATGTACTTACCTTAGGCTTAGAATGCAGCACAAACGCCAGCACATTATCGAAAACCCTCATCGTAGAAGAATTACTCCACGACGCATACTCCTGAGCCCTGAGCAGCACCGACAAGCATCCAACAGCACTCCGTAACAGTGTCCCGTTCTCCGACTGAGCATGCTTCTCCAGGATCTCCGTGAATGTGGTGGCGGAGTCGGAGAACTGTTTCCGGAGGACAGCTTGTGGGACGGACTTTATGCCCATGGAGAGAAGGGATAAAGTGGCAACTAGGTTGTCGTCTTCGGCTACTTTTAGGGTTTCCATCTGGAATTTGATGTCAATTGACAGTCAGCATCAAATATTGGGGGTCAAAGTGGTCAAATATATCGGAACACATCCTTATTTCTATGGTAACAAAGGTGTGTTATGATATATTTGGTTTTGTCTATCAACACTGTATATTTGGTGCTTACTAGATAGTAAAAGTGCAGAAAAAATATTAGTCATATTTGTTTCAAAAACCTTATATTTTTAACATTTAAGATAATTTTTAATTTTAACGAAATTAAAACACTAATCAAGTAATTTTTTTTTTTTTTTATTTTATTTTATTTATTTGGGGCATCAACAGCAATACAAAAAGTAAAAATACATGGCACAGTGAGCAAAATACAAAGCCAATAACAGATGTCCACAATAATACAGTTAATATGCAATAACTAAGTGGAAACTATACAAAAATGTTAAGAAAAGAGAAGGGAGGAAAAATACATTTCACAAAGTAGGTGCATGGGCTTGCGTAACGTGTGTGTGTGTTTACGTGCATGTGTTAGTGTTTGTGTGTGTGTGTATTTGTCTGTGATAGAGTGTATGGTGTGAGACGACTACGATGAATGTATGCATTATAATTTACTTATCTATCTAGTTATATTTTGTCAATTGTCGCTAATTTTGGATTTCAGTAGCAGTGACCGAACACGATTCTTTAAAGTTGTTTTTGTGCAGTCGAACAAGTCGATACTACTAAATTGTTTATTATATAGTTTTAGAATACGATTGATGGGCGAATTTTGAGCATAGTTGGTATGAACTTTGGGTAGACTAAACAGACAACGCTCAGAATTCCTAGTTCTAATTGATGGCACTGAGAATTTGATCTCCGACAGCAAAGGAGAATTGTCAATTCGCCCCGAGAGTATGTCGTACAATACAGTAATATCTAGTAAAACCCTTCTATCCTGGAGACTAAGTAAGCGGTGACGAATACACCTGGACTCGTAGTCGGTATCCCATTGTCTGATACGGAAGCCCAGGTGGCGCAAGAAGGAGCGCTGGATTTTCTCTATTTTTTCCTTATGAATAATATACTGGGGAGACCAAACGCAGCTAGCGTATTCAAGGACGCTTCGGACATAAGCATAGTATACTATTTTAATGCATCCGACATCCTCGAATTCACCATACTTCTGCTGTAATAATAATCAGCATACTTCTGCTGAGAAATGTCACAAACTCCTTTATGTTGTTCTGGTCTGAGGTCTGATGTTATGAAGAGGGTGGTTGGAGGCAACATGCAGTGTGTGACCCATATGGCTTATGATCGCACACTCTGGAGACAGAGCATACATGATCACAGCTCAATGTGGACACGCACAGACCTAGGATGAGAACATTTACCCTAATGTTATATGTATTCTGAGCAAATGCCTGTGCCCAACATTGAAATATGTGTATACTGGTCTTGTTCCTGATTTACTAAGAATTTTATTTATTTATTATTATTATTTCATTTTAGACAGGCAGCTGATGCTGGTACATCTAAATCAGAGGTCGGCAACCTTTTAGCAGCCAAGGGCCACATAGTAGTTAACGAAGTTGCCGCGGGCCACACTTTGTTAATATTTATGACTTTACCAGACATTGTCGTTTGTCAATATTGCATACAACATAGCCAGGGCGGCTCGCGGGCCGCAAGTAAGGGGTCGTCCAGAAATCATTGCGTTAAAATCACCAAATATCACCAAGGGGGAGGGGCGGTCAAAAATAGGCCAAATGTGATCACTAGATTTCTGGACGACTCCTAGAGGTTCTCGGGCCACCTGTTGCGACCGCTGATCTAAATCGTAGTTCACTTACACTCGTAATTTTGCTGTTTTGGATAGTTTGTAAAGTCTATTTAATTTTATTTATTAATACTAACCAGAGCAGCAAAGTATTCCGTGGAAGTTTCCTCTCCACCTTGTTCTTTGATCACTTCAGCGACGGCTGCCAGTACGGCCAACATCTCCTTGTGGATAGAGTTCTTTGAGTCAAACCGGCTTAGCAGCCTGGAATACAAAATATTGTTTGTATTTACTAATAATTATAGAACTTGTGTATTAAATTTAATTTTTATTAATATATTATTACATTATATTGCCTTTTATTTCCACAAATTAACATTTTTCATTTCAAATTACTTAAATATTATTCTTTTAATTTCTTGTGGTCCCTGTTTGGGTAAAGGCCTCCTCCAAGCTTTGCCATGTTACTCTATTTTGAGCGGTATCCATCCAGTCCCTTCCCGCTGCCTCCACAATGTCGTCAGCCTATTTAATTTAGTTTAGTGGAGTTTAATTTTAAATATCTGGGAGACCAAGCTTTGCTCGTAAAACATAAAAACTCAAAAATGCGCGTTTTCCCAGAGATAAGACCTAGCTAAATCGATTTTTCGCCCCCGGAAACGCCCATATAGCAAATTTCATCAAAATTGTTAGAGCCGTTTCCAAGATCCCCGAAATATATATATAAATACATATATAAACAAGAATTGCTCATTTAAAGGTATAAGATAAATATAAACTATCATTAATTCTTATAGGTATTTTCTTCTTGCAGTCTTCAACAAGGCAATGTACAATATTAGTTTTTATTTTTGAAGATACCAGTTTCAGGCTCTAAAACAACTCAAATCATTGCAAATGAATTTCAGTAGTTGTTATGCAGACATCACCAAATTATATGCATCAATTCTTAACCTCTGAAGTCCCTGAGTACAATTTTTTGTACATATTCCAAAATTTTATTGTGTAACTAAGGGTTCCTATTTCAAAAACTAACAATTGCTTCTGGGTTTCAGGAGTAAGGGGTTTCAGAGGTAAGTAAGGTTTCAGAGGTAAGTCTGGGTTTCAGAGGTAAGTACAAAATTACCATTTAAAATTTTATGTACATGGTGGAAAGATAAGTCGGGCCCTGGAGGGAAACTACCTTAAATCCTTAAGCTGGCTCATTTTACTTAAAGGAGACATTCCTTTATTTTTAAAAAGAAACAAAACTGCATTCAAATTATTTTCCTTTTTTCTTCAATTTAGCTTGTGTAAAAAAATCTTGAGTACTAAATATTAGACATGGATATTTTGTACGACAGACAAGTGTAAGACCTAATGTTTCTTGGAGAAATGTTATCATTAACATTAACTGTATCAACTAGTAGAATAAAATTGCGAGTTTTTATTTTTTGGAATTTTTCGTCGGTTCGAGTCCTGAGCGAGGCAAGCGAGTTTTAGAAAATCTTTAAATGCAGTTTTGTTTCTTTTTAAAAATGTCTCCTTTAACGCATTCACTGCCAGGGGGCGTGGCCTAGGAACAAACTTATATGAAGCTGAACGCACATGTGCGTTGGGGGCAGTGAATGTGTTAAATAAAATGAGCCAGCTTAAGGATTAAGGTAGTTTCCCTCCAGGGCCCGAATTATCTTTCCACACTGTATATGGCAAGCTGAATTATTGCACTGGCTTCAATGGCATGCACATTGAACTAATTCATTCATAAAGTGGCTACGCAATTATGGGGCTGAGTATACAAATAGCTATCCTCAATTTTCAGTAGAAACTAATTGTGACATTGTTACAAAAAATTAATATACAAAATAACAGTCACTTACTTGCTAAAGCTAACATTAGAGCACTGGCTCCAATCAGAAGCAAACGTCTGAAAGGTCTTAAAGGTCCCAGATTTCATAGAACCTGAGTACTGGCTCTCCGAGTCATCTTCGCCAGATCTCACGGACATGCTCTCAAATTCCTTCGCAATGGACAGCTCTGTTTCAGCTTCGGACTTTTGCTTGCCCTTTGAATGCCCGTAGGTGATCATGGCATCGTGCTTTAAGACCGCCTGCTGAGTTAAACCCGTGTTTCCTTAAAAAAATTAGGCTAAATGGTTATACAGTATTTAGTTAGTCTAAAATTGCATTTATAAGTATTTTAACAGTCTTTAAAGGAGAGTTTGTCTGTTTAGTAACTGATTATGATAAAAAAAGGATGGGTTCGTAAATAATTACGGAAACTTACCCAAATTTTCTTGAAAGAACCGGGATTTTGCCATTTCCCTGTACTTTTGGGTCTTTGGATTGGAATCCGACGAATGGCCCTTGTTCCATCTTTTCCCTTTTGTTTTACCTTTCAGCTTAGATCTAAATTTCCCCATTTTCCCAGATGCTTTTAGCTATTTTCAAAGAAAAATATTAAAACTGCACCGCACGTGGCGATGAAGTTTTGAAGCGAATGGCTGTCATATGTCAATTTATGCTGTCAACGAGCTGTCAATCAAGTTGTCAGTTTTCATGTTTGCCAACATACAGAAAACAAAATTTACTAAAGCTGTGATTACACTTCAATCAACATAGACCAGGAAGTTATATATTAAGCGGGAGCGAGCTGTCACTTTTTTTGTCATACTAAATTGAACCTTATCACCGAGCCAGAAAGTTGTTCGTACCAGACTAGAGAAAACGGTCCACATGAGATAGAAAAACCAGAGCCCCGTGTCTCACTCGCACATGTTGCCAATGTAAAAAAGATACCATTGTGGCAGTATTTATATCAATATACTACTTTATCAAAAAACACCAGATTACTGTGCAATAGTGTGGGCAGGCCCAGTACTGAACAAATAATAACATATCTTTTTGTTTCAGACGTTGTGGTCTTGCACGGCTACGTCGTGTCGCCCTGACGGCCGATGTCAACGTCTACAACGAACTATATATTGTATTTCTAGTGAATCTTGTTATTTTATCTTTAAGTTTTTTGTGCGTTAATTACTGCTGTGTAGTTCCGGTAAGTGGATGCATGCCGCAACTCAATCAGGCGATGGCACGCCATATCCAAATTTTAATTGTGTACAATGCGATAACTCTTTTAAAACGCAGAGGGGCCTCAATATTCATATTTCCAAAAAACACCGTCTTTGTATCAGCCAAAATGACGCCGGTCTAAATTTAGGCCCATCCCTTTTGACCACCCCCCTTTCTGACCATCCAAATTCTATCCCTTTCCATTTACACCTTAGCGAACTTAAAAATAATGTGCCCGTTATTAAAAGAGTTCCGCGCGGCGCCAGGATCACAGTCGCTAAACACCTTTCAGGCCTACTTACAAAATGTGTGGAAAATAATCAAATTGATGATTGGCATAATCTTTTCCTTTTCTCATTCAAAACCCTTCATGCCAAGAAGGATAAGACAATTTCTTTAACACAAAAAATCAAAAACAATTGCGTTTCGAATACAACTCCACACATTTCTCGACCTTCTGGATGTAGCTCATCCACTTTCAATAGAACTAAATTAATTGAAAGCAAAATTAGCGACGGCGATCTTAAAGGTGCCGCTCGTCTTCTTTTCACAAACGACGTGCTATCGCCAGATACTCCCGATACCCTCTCGGCCTTACGATCTAAACATCCCCCGGCTCCTTCAGTACCACACTCGTTTGCCCCACCTACAGCTGACCAGGCCTGCCTCCAAATCGAAGGCAAAGACGTTATTGACGCCATATTTTCTTTCAAAGCCGGTTCGGCGGCCGGCCTGGATGGGATCTCGCCCCAACATTTGAAAGATCTTATTTCTCATTCCGTGGGCGACGCAGGTGAGCAGCTTGTCTGTTCCCTTACTAAATTAATAAATTTTATGTTTTCAGGCAAAATTAACACTAATATCGTCCCGATTCTATACGGGGCAAACCTGATCGCCCTAACCAAAAAGGACGGAGGGGTGAGACCCATTGCGGTGGGGTCAACTTTACGACGTCTGGCTTCAAAAATTGCGGTTAGACACATTAGATCAAAATTACAATCCCTTTTTGAACCAATACAGCTAGGTTTCGGCACGAAAGGTGGGTGCGAGGCAGCCGTCCATGCCCTAAGGACCTACCTTTCACTCGATGATTGCGAAATTGTTGTCAAAATTGACGTTAAAAATGCTTTTAATTCGGTTAGTAGAGACACCTTGCTGACAGAAGTTAAGGACAAAATTCCGGAACTATACAATTACCTTTTCTTTTGCTATTCAGACTCATCTAAATTAATGTACAAGTCACATGAATTATCTTCCGAGGTTGGCTGTCAGCAGGGTGACCCTCTCGGGCCAGCAATTTTTAGTTTGGCTATAAATCCAATTATCAAAAATTTAAAATCAAAATTCAATGTGTGGTACTTAGATGACGGAACCCTAGGAGGTGACGTGAATACTGTACTCTCTGATTTGTCTTTTATTAAGAGTAGTTTCGAAAATATTGGTTTAGAACCAAGGCCTATTGACTTCCTTGAAACGATGTGACCCTTCAAAATTGTACATGTGTTGTCCGTTCCCAGACGAGATTGCCAGTAATTAACATCAAAATATTTTACTACAGCAACATTGCTAGAACTGGCTTTGTCTATAGATACGATTTCTAGGAACAAATCAAATTATTTTATCAAATATATTTTGATTTGTATTTTATGAAGTAGTCATATGTAAATTATTATTTATTTTTTGATATATGTATATTATTATCTATTATATTTCAGTTTGTCTTTGTCTATGTTCATAAAATCTACGAAGGGTAGACGTGCCTCTACCCTCCTTGATAAAATAAAAAAAAAATCTTTGTCAATTGGCCTCTTTGATAGGCCTAGATTTGGGTCTGGCCGGTAAGAACATAGACAAGATAAAAGTCTGTAATGTCAATGCTGTCATTTAAGTCATTTAATGCAAAAATATAAATTTTCATATAAAACGATTTATTCACTTGAAATATATTTATTTACCTATTAATTTTAAAAATAAAAACTATTCATATGTACGAGCAACATATCTAAATGCGTCTTCGCACAGACTTAGTTAAATTTAAACCGTTGTCTCTCTTCCTTCCTTGCTGTATGTATCCGGCAATGGCGACTTTATCAACAATTCTTATCCGGATTATGGAAAGCCCTAATGTGTGTGTGGAAACCGTTGTAGTAAATCAGAAACAGCGATAATTTCAAGGTAAGATATATATTAATCTTTAAATAAAAATGAGCGTGCTAATTACCAAATTCAAATATAATAATTTAATCTTACTATCCCCGTAAGTCCCGCGGACGCTATATCGCGTCCGAAATTATAATCAAAATTCAACATAGATGTAAAACCCCACATTGTTTAAGCTGGTAACCCTAGGAATTAGCGACGTTAGTAATTAGGAAGATAGATTATATTGTTTAATTTTTTGATTATTTTGTTTTAGAAAGTGAATCAGCAGATGGCTTGAGCGTGAGATAATAATATAATCCTGGGCCGTCATATGATTTCTTGGAAAAAGCTCAGAAGGGCACGTATCTGCCGCATATCCAAACTAGTTTCCCGGTGATCAAGAACGCTGCGCGGAGCTGTGAAGCAGAAAATGTCCGATAACCGGATAGATGTAATAACAACTTGTAACCATTTGCCATATCAGTGTATGTATTCATATGTATTATGAAAATATTTATATCTTAATAATACGTAACTTTTTGTTACCTTTCATATTTCACGAATTTCTGAATATAGTACCTAATCATTATCTTTTAACGTATTTTTTTACTTATTTGTGAAATGCTAATTTAAGAGCCCAACAACGTGCACACTAGCGCCACTGCTAAATAATCGTGATTATTTAAATGTAACGACATGTATTTAAAAAAGGGGCCGCTACGGACTGTATTGTGTATTTAGGTACCTTTTGGATACATCAAACTAGATTTTATGTTGCTGGATTCGTCGATCTATGAGCTCAAAACAAAAACGGCCGTTTTAACTTTGGACGGGTAGATTGACGAATCCAATAACATAAAAACTAGTTTAGTGGCGCTAGTGAGCATGTTGATGGGCTCTTAAAAACCTGACCCCAACAAAAAAGAAAAAAATACAAAAATAAATTCCCTCTCTGGGATTCGAACCCAGGACCATTAGCTTCCTGAACTGGATTACTGCCAATACCCGCTAGGCTAAACGGGTTGTCAATTCTAATTACAATGGTATCCTACCAGAGCGCTAGTAGTATAAACGAACTTTTGAAAGGGACATTTTTTTGTATGGAGTTATCGTTCTTCTCCTAGTGAGTATTATATTCTTTGTTTAGAACTGAATTTCAGCAAATGCGAACTCTTTATTCAAAAATCTTCTTGTACTTTGACCAACTTACAACCCAAATTTGACGATCTGACTCCCAATATCAAATCAGTAGACAAGTATTCTCTTTGCCTCCTGGGTTCTCCTATATTCGAAGAATCTTTTCCCGATTATATTTCTAACTCCATAACTAAATTCAAAAGTCACACGGATCGCTTACTCGAAATTAGCCCTCATTATGCTCTTGTGATTCTTAAATTCTGCCTTTTTGTCCCTAAATTTACGTATGTGCTCCGCTGTTGCCCTTTCTGGAAACATCAAAATTTATTGTCGCCCATAGATGATTTGATCAAAATTAGTTTAGAGACGATTCTAAACATTCAGCTAAGTGAGCCTTCCTGGTCTCAAGCGTCCCTCCCCATTCGGTTTGGAGGTTTAGGAATTCGCAAAATTTCCAGTGTGGCTTCCCCAGCCTTTTTGGCGTCCACTCATAGCACGTCTGGTCTCATAGGAAATATCTTAAGGGCTTTGCCCACAAACTGTGAGATTGCGGGCTTTGAGGACGCCAAAAATGCTTTTAAAATTGCTTGCCCAGGCAAACAATTTCCAGACAACCCAAATTCACAAAGGAGTTGGGATAATGTTTACTGTGATTTAACTTACAATACTCTCCTAAACAACTGTACAGGTCCAGACCGCGCGAGGCTTTTGGCGGTCGGAGCCCGGGAAGCCGGGTTTGGCGAAGTTTTGTAATAGTTTTAAGTGTTTTTTGTTTATTAGCAATAAATTAAAAAAAAAGCCGGTTACTGGCTACATGCCCATCCTTCGCCCAATACTGGTACTTTCTTGGATCCGGCCTCCCTTAGACTGGCGACTGGTTTGCGACTCGGGGTTTCGGTGTGTACGCCACACATATGCTCTTGTGGCACGGACGTGGACCGACTGGGACACCACGGATTATCTTGTCAAAAAAGTGCAGGCCGTTTTTCGAGACATGCGTCGCTTAATGACATAGTCCGTCGGTCTCTTGCCACCATCAATGTGCCTGCTCTTCTTGAGCCGACTGGCATTATCAGAGATGATGGCAAGAGGCCCGATGGAGTGTCCTTAGTTCCTTGGAGCTTGGGACGGATGTTGGTGTGGGATGCTACCTGCGTAGACACACTGGCACCGTCCCACCTCCAACGGACTACTGTAAAAGCGGGCGGAGCGGCGGAAAGCGCCGAAATTCTAAAACGTAACAAATATAAGAGCCTCGGTAGAGAGTACCATTTTGTACCATTTGGTGTTGAAACTCTAGGTCCATAGGGTCCCAGCGCGCATAAGTTGTTCGCAGAAATCGCGAAGCGTCTGGTTGACGTAACTGGTGACCGAAGAGCTGGCGGCTACCTCGCACAACGTATCAGCATTGCGATACAGCGAGGAAATGCCGCCAGCATCCTTGGTACAATGCCTCAAGGGCCTATTTTAGATTTAAGCTAGTTATTAATTTCGTTTAGTAGTACCACTGTATATATATTGTATGTAAATAAATGTATTAAATATTAATCATAAAAAAAAAAAAATTAAGTACCTTCTTATACTATTTTAGTGCTATATTCCGATTACAGTTCTGATATCTTTTAAGTAATTTGTTATCTATTATGATGTCAGTATTATTAACTGATTAAACCAAGCATGTGCACAACAAAATAACATTAAATTGAATATGGTAGAAATTGTAGTAACTTTGAATATTAATTGGTATCCCCAACGTGATGACATATGTTTCGTGTACACACACACACACACGAGTACAATACAAGAAAACATTGTCAAACTCATTAGGGTGAGTATGATATCGGTACGATTTGGATAGGTCTTACAGAATTGTTCTTACGCACTTAATGTAAAAATAAGTTTACCTAAATAGTATACAAATAAATAAATAAAGTTATACTTATTTCGGCATGTTTAATTATTCGATTCATGTAATGAGAGCTATATAATTGCCAAAAATTAAATCCAAAGTCCTTAGACATCACAGACGCATATTTATACTTACATAATATTTAATTACTGAAACGTTAATTCTAACTATTTATATATATGTAATCGATTCTATATATGTTGGACACACATTTCCGTCAGCATACAAAAGCGACAAATTTGAAAATTTTGTTGCAATCACAGATCTACGATGACGCTTAATACGCTTAAAGAATAGCTTAAGTATGCAAAATGGAAGTCATAAATTGTGTAAGATGCCGGTTTACACAGTTAAATGTACGTTTTTATTTCGTTGTGTGCTAATATTTTAGTCAATAATCAAGATAATTGCGTGTATAAACCTTATAAGCCTTATTGAGCTTACTGTGTGACTAGGTAGATCTGTGTAAAATAGTCCTATAATATTTATTTATTTAAATTTATTTATTTATTTATAAACATAAATTGTTACGCTACGCTTTTTTTTAGGATTAGAAAGAACTTGAAAGTAGGTAAGCGATCTTGACATGTCTTTTAATTGAAAAACGCGTTTTTTAAAATCAGTAACTATTACTTATGAAAGCAGAAGAATATAAATGATCGTATTAGATTCATAATTGTTATATATATGCCGTAACTTATTTTTAAAATGTGTTTTTCAAATAAAAGACACATAAAGATTGTTTACCTTATTTCTAATGCTAAAAAAAAACGAACTATAGAGCTTGACAAAATGACTAGTATCGATAACTAGTCGGTATAGTATTAATATAAAGTTATTTGCGATACAAGTGTTCACAGTAGGAATTAAATTCGAAACGAGTGGTGATAAATTAAAACACGACCGAAGGCAGTGTTTTTAATCGACACGATTTGCGAATTACCTAGTTACCTAGTTACCTAGTACAACGTTTTACCCCAAACTGGATATCTGTCTCGCTCTCTCTTATAGCTGTGTTTTTGATGGACGTACGGCGGACCACCTTCCTCACAATCGACCATGATCGCGATTCAATACGCCCATCCCATCTGTAACAGCTTTTATAACGACTAAAATCTGTTATAACGACTAAATTAAGTAAGGTTGTGTGAAGCGTTTTACAGAAGAGAAAAAAAGTATATCCATCTCTTTTTTGGGGTAATTATACTAGCATAGGGAAAATACAGTATGATTCTCTCTGATTATGCACGAATGAGAAAAGATCCTGGCCAAACTATACATTCCATCTTATGCTAATGTGTCATTCATATGACTTATGGTCACCCTAATTAGAAAGAGATGGAGGGTTCAGGTTTGACCTCTCATGTGGACACACTTTTTGGCCATTGTACACTATCCAGTTTACTCTCTACGTCCGTGACATAGACCGATACTTGGACCGATTTGTTCAACCTCTCATACAAAAAAATAAATGTCTGTATAATGATATGGCTTTTATTTACCATCAAAAAGCTTTCTGTGTTTAAATAAAAATATTTTTGACTAAATAAAAAGTTTCTTATTGGTATAAAAGTCCTTATCACGCAAAAGGCGTTAACTTTGTAATGACAGGAAATGGTAATTGAAGTGACCCGGAACGGAACGTAAAGTACCCAATTTTTCTTTCGTACATCGTATGTACTCCCTGTTTCATTGCGTTTTTCTTGTTTGTAAATAATAACCGCTGGAAATAGTACGTAATGTGAAATTACACGCATTCCTCAGTCGAGTGCTCGTTACGTAAAAGGTAACCATTGCCGTGCAATTAGTTAATTCGCCGTAAAACTCCTAACCTATCGGTTGATGTTTTGTTAAGGAGTAGATGAACTATGTGATGTAAAAATGCCGCCTTTTAGAAGAAAGAAGGCGTCTAAATCCTTTCCAGTGAAGGTGTGTACATTGGATGCCGAATTGGAATTCAACCTTGAGGTGAGATGTCAACTTTTATGCCTATGTTATTGTTTGGTCATTTACTAATTAAGGAATTAGTACAATAGGTTCACTATGAGTCACCCTGCGAATGCCTGGTCCTGTAAATGTGCATAGGAGTGATAATTTCTCTGGTAAACACCCACGCACGGTGCGAAAACAGGGCAGTGTTTATTCATTACAAAGGTTTGACTAGTGATGACAATTAATAATATAAACAAACATAGTTTACATTAGGAGAGCATGCTTTGTCACTGTATCTGGCAACAACAGGGCTCAGTAACAGATAATCGACTGGTTTTATTTGTTGTATTATCAATAAGCATGCATATGTGATTGTACATTTAACTTTTCATTAACTTCATATTTTAAAGGTAACTTGATATCAATTACTTATACGAGACAGCAGTAAAAATATGTTAATCATACATTTTAATGCCTGGAAATCAACAACTTACTATTTTGTATTTTATTGTACGATATTGATTTACAATACATTACAATAAGAAAAAAATGTTAATAAATGTTATAGACTAGGGCAATAGTCCCTGTGACCAAATGAGTTCATTTGGTCCGATTGGTAGGACAAAGTGGACTTACAATTCCTGGTAATCCGATTAATTGGACCAAGCGGAAAAAAACTGTTCATGAGGTCCGATTGGTAGGACAATGACTACTGCCCTGCTAAGCCAATTAGTGGTATCTCAAATAAAAATTGAATGCAAACATATAGCTTACATTCTTTATCTGAAAATTCATTCATCATTTGTTTTTGAGATACTGCTATTCGGCTTAGGAGGGCAGAGTAGCACCAAGTGGCCAGAGCGTGAAATACTGGAAATTCATTTCTCTCTCCAACCCTACATATAAACAATTATTTTTATGCAGTGGCGAGCAACAGGAAGGGATTTGTTTGACCTAGTCTGCAGGACCATAGGCCTGCGGGAAACATGGTTCTTTGGGCTACAGTTCGAGGACACCAAACATTTCATAAGCTGGCTCAAATTAGACAAAAGAGGTAAGTTCACATTAAATTAGAATCTAATTACTAAAAGTACCACAAAAATGTGTTGTACTGCTGATATATAATGACATATTCAAATATGGCTAACGGTCCAAATTGACCCTGTATATTAGTGCTGCCATCTCGGGTCTCCCTGGATTTCTCCTAGTTATAGCACTTATAGCCAACCCCATTGTCTGAGGCTGGGTAGTTAAAAAAGTTTTTAACAGCTGGTCACTCTCCGTCTTAGAGTGTGATCATTATCAACATTCAGTTTTCTTTTATTAGTATATAAACTTCTTCACAAACATTTCACTCATAAAACATATCGCCGCTATACTTACTCAACCTCGTATCTGCAACACTCATTTGATGACAAAAACACCCGTATTCCGAATGAAAGAAAACATTTCCATCAAATGATTATTGCAGATATGAGGTTGAGTAAGTATAGCGACGATATGGAATGTAATCTCACAATTTTATAAGGAAAACATTTTTCATAATTTGGAATTACCAGAGAACACCTCACTAATTTTAAAGTGATTTGTATTTTTTATATTACTACATTTCTTAATTGCTCTCTTCTCTATCTTCTTAAACCAAGTACTTGAGTATTGCATGTGTAAATCCAGTGCAACATATGTTCTTCCTCTTACAGTACAAGACCAATGTGTCTCCCAAATGCCGGGCACACCGTTCATGCTACTCTGCAAGCTTTACCCCGAGGATGTGGCCGAGGAACTCATCCAGGAGGTCACACAGCATCTACTGTTCCTGCAAGTCAAGCAGGCGATCCTGAGCATGGATATATACTGCCCACCGGAGGCGTCTGTCCTACTTGCTAGCTATGCAGTGCAGGCCAAGGTATGTGTTATTCTCCTAGTAATGAAACAACCTGTAGACTGACTTTTTTATGTAGATATCTCGATATTGTAGAGCTAAAAGCATAATGTAGAACCACTACAGTAGGGGACACTGATAAAGGGTCAGTTTGATCTAGTGCCCTAACTTAGGGGTTATCCATTAATTACGTCACACGAATTTCTAGGTTTTTTGACCCCTCCCCCCCCCTTGTCACATTTGGTCACATTTGGCAAACCCCTCCCCCCTAGTGTGACGTCACATTTTTTCTACGAAATCGCCAAATCGAATTAAGTAAGTACCTAAGTATTATTAATATTTTATCAAAATATTTTTGACGATATAAATATTAGTAATTTTATAACCCAAAACTGCTTAGGAAAGAAAATTAAAAGAATAAAAACGATTATCGTTTTAAAAAGTTGTTATTTAATTTAAATGTACAGCGAATAAAATAATTTAATAAAAAAATTCGGTTACTGATGAAGTTAAAGTGACGTCACAAAGTTTGTGTCTCCCCCCTCCCCCATGTCACAATATGTCACATTTTCTTGACCCCCTCCCTCCCCCTAAACGTGTGACGTAATTAATGGATGACCCCTTAGGTTGGTCTCTAAGAAGCTTTTGATCCTGGATAGAAATGGAATCAATTGGCATCAATGAAATTTCTTGACATATTTGACGAATTCGTCGCAATTTTTTTTCAAAATCTGTGAAAGTCAATATTTGTTAAGAGCCCATCAACGTGCACACTAGCGCCACTGCTAATTAATCGTGATTATTTAAATTTAACGAAAGATATTTTAAAAAGGAGGACGCTACGTACTATATTTTGTATTTAGGTACCTTTTGATGTTCTGCGATTTCGGTGGTCTCCATCCAGTTTTTCCCATATTGCCTTAGATGGTGTATCCCTACCAGTCTGCTCTGACTTCCGGTACCTTGGGTCATTGATCCAAAGTGACGGAAACATCGACCGAGACGTGAAAAATAGAATAAATGTGGGATGGATGAAATGGCGACAGGTCTCTGGAACAACTTGCGATCCACGAATGCCCCTTAAACTTAAGTGGAAAATAAACAGAACGATCATGAGACCTGTTGTAATGTATGGATCAGAATGCTGGGCGTCGAAAGTAGCGGATGAAAGAAGAGTGCACGCAGCGGAAATGAGAATGCTGAGATGGATGTGTGGAGTGACGAGAAAGGATCGTATTAAGAATGAGTATATAAGAGGAAGTTTGAAAGTAGCTCCAGTAACGGAGAAAATGAGGAGTACTAGGTTAGCGTGGTATGGGCATGTAATGAGGAGGGATGAATGCCATATAGGCAAAAGAATATTAGGGATGAATGTTGATGGACGGAGAGCGTATGGTAGACCCAAAAAACGATGGATGGATTGTGTGAAAGAGGATATGAGAAAGAAAGGAGTGAGAGCTGAGGAGACGAAAGACAGAGGAGAATGGAAGAGAAAAACATGTTGTGCCGACCCCACATAACGTGGGATAAGGGCAGGGGAAAGAAGAAGGTACCTTTTGAATACATCAAACTAGTTTTTATGTTGCTGGATTCGTCGATCTATGAACTCGAAACAAAAACGGCCGTTTTAACTTTGGACGCATAGATTGACGAATCCCGCAACATAAACTGTGCTGTGGCTGACTGAAGTAGCATGACAAATACGAACGTTTCCGAGAAAATACGATGGAAAACAATTATGCACTACATCTGTATTTGGCTCTTTTCCCTCTTACAAAGGTCATGGAAATAATTTACTCCCCTAATTCTAATTGTTGACAGTATGGAGACTACGACGAGACAGCCTCTAAGCCCGGTATGCTGGCCAGCGAAGACCTACTGCCACAGCGGGTCATTGACCAGTACCAGATGACCCCTGAAATGTGGGAGGACCGGATTAAAATATGGTAAATATTCCATATGACTATAGTTCGTTTTTTTAGCATTAGAAAAAAGGTAAACAATCTTGACGTGTCTTTCTATTGAAAACACTTTTGAAAAATAAGTCACGGCAAATATGTAACAATTATGAATCATATACGACTATTTACATCTCTTCATCATCTTTTGCTTTCATTAGTAATAGTTGCTGATTTTTAAAAAGCGTTGTTCAATTAAAAGACTCGTCAAGATCGCGTAGTCTTTTTCTAATGCCAAAAAAACGAACTATAGCTATCGTTATAGAGTTTGTCCTCGATTGTTCGCATGGAACTCGTTAATTTAATTTGTATTCGTAATTGCAAATTTTGCCGCAAAAATACCGATCTCTCTAGCCATAGATTTATGACAACTATTTTCATGACGTCCCATGATATGATATCGTAATTCAATCACTGCAATAAACGCGTAGTGCATTCCGATCCTGATTGCGCGGAATAAATCTGTATATATTACCATTACATCGCAACGGTACTGTTATACGAAGTAACCGGATTTGTGGATCGATGTACATATCAGTTTCATTTACATCTAGTTACCATAATTATTATTATAGCACTCCATTTTTAAATACTGATGATCTAATTTCATGAATTTGATTTAGGTACGCGGACCACAAGGGCATGTCGCGGGACGAAGCCGAAATGGAGTACCTGAAAATAGCACAAGACTTGGACATGTACGGCGTCAACTATTTCTCCATCAATGTAAGTACTAAAATCCTTTTTAGGGTTCCGTACCCAAAGGGTAAAACGGGACCCTATTACTAAGACTTCACTGTCCGTCCGTCCGTCCGTCCGTCCGTCTGTCACCAGGCTGTATCTCACGAACCGTGATAGACAGTTGAAATTTTCACAGATGATGTATTTCTGTTGCCGCTATAACAACAAATACTAAAAACAGAATAAAATAAAGATTTAAATGGGGCTCCCATACAACAAACGTGATTTTTGACCAAAGTTAAGCAACGTCGGGAGTGGTCAGTACTTGGATGGGTGACCGTTTTTTGTTTGCTTTTTTTTTCCTTTTTTTTTTGCATTATGGTACGGAACCCTTCGTGCGCGAGTCCGACTCGCACTTGCCCGGTTTTTTTATTGTTTTTATTATGTTAACTGCAAGTGCTACAAGTAATTTAACTGTTATATCTATATTTTCCCGAGGGTCTACAGTATGGGGTTCTTCAAAAAACGAGTGTACAGGTTTTTAAAAGGTCGGCAACGCGCATGTAACACCTCTGGAGTTGCAGGCGTCCATAGGCTACGGTGACTGCTTACCATCAGGCGGGCCGTATGCTTGTTTGCCACCGATGTGGTATAAAAAGAAATATTTATCTAATACAATACCAAACAAATTACCAAAACAGAATCCTGTATCAAGTTCCATCGAGTAAACATATTATGGACTCAGAATCATTGGTACCTACAAGGGTACATACGTAGCGACTCCTATATTTATTTGTGACCCGCTAAATATTAACTTGATTTTATATATTTCAGAACAAGAAAGACACAGACCTCTACCTCGGCGTGACAGCGTTAGGCCTCAACATATACGAGAAGGACAACAAGCTGATGCCAAAAACGACGTTTCCGTGGTCCGAGATAAAGCATATATCGTTCGACGACAAGAAGTTTATCATCAAGTTTGTCGACAAGGCGGCCAATAATTTTATATTCTTCTCGCCTAAGGGAATGAATAAATTGGTGAGTTAGATTAAAACATTAGTTTGATGGTAATAAGTAGGAATATGCACACCGTATGAAGACGTATGCATTAATTTTAGAAGGGTAACTAGCGACCCGCCCCGGCTTCGCACGGGTTAACAAATTATACACCTAAACCTTCCTCAAGAATCACTCTATTGATAGGTGAAAACCGCATGAAAATCCGTTCAGTAGTTTTTGAGTTTATCGCGAACATACATACAAACACACAAACAGACAGACGCGGCGGGGGACTTTGTTTTATAAGGACGTTTCCTTGGTCCGAGATAAAGCATATATCGTTCGACGACAAGAAGTTTGTCATCAAGTTTGTCGACAGGGCGGCCAATAATTTTATATTCTTCTCGCCTAAGGGAATGAATAAATTGGTGAGTTGGTTTTATTATACGGGACTCTGTTATCTCGCAATTTTATATGAATAATAATTATATTTTGGTACATTTTTTCTTCAGTAGTGACGTTGTTTCATTTATATAATTGCAGAAACTATTTTAAACACTTATAGTTAGGGAGGCGAATAGGGGAATTTTCGGCAATACTCGAGCGTGGCAGCTTAAGATATGAGAGATACCTTAGACCTAATAGAACAACCTTGTAAAGTATTTAGCTCTATATGTAGTGACGCGCGCCTAGGATAGAGGATCAGATTAGTAAAAAAAAATGGATAGAGTGAAATACTCGAGCGCCTCAGATTAAGATATTGGGGGTTGATTTTAGTGTTTAAAGACTAAATTTAACTAATCTGACGATAAGTCCTTGACGCCGCCGAGTTATAGGGTCGCGAACTTGTAAAAAAAAAACGTTAATCCGGCATTCTCGAGCGCGATTTTTTTATTTTTTATTTTGAAGAATATAATCTAAAACTTACTAAAAATACAAAATCTGCCGGTTTCCGCATGACCGGAAGTGTGGAGGAGCCATTTCGTCTTCCTAAGAACGCGTTGCGGCATATAAGTCGCGAACGATACATTTTACAAAAAAAAAGTTTAAATAAACAAAAAAGGTAATTTTATTTTACACAAAAAAGGTCTCTTTACATTTTTGTCCAAAGTTAAAACTTTTTGACTTGAAGCATCATAAAATTCGGTCAGATTAAGAGAACCCACCAACATTTTTGTCAGATTAAAAAAATATGCTTTCAGGATACCGAGATAAACCTCCCCTATGAAAATCTGACGCGCTCGAGTATTTCAAAAAAACTTTTTTTTTTTGCATTTTCAAAAATTCATCGTAACTTATCGTCACGCCGAAATCGTCAGTTTTTTTAAAGGAAGCTTCCTTGGGGCCTACTTAACACCCCTTCCGAAAATCTGACGCGCTCGAGTAAATTTTTTTTTTTTGCATTTTTGACTACTTTATATGCCTACCCCCACCACGCAAACCGGCAGATTAGTATACCGTTGTTATCAGAGGCACTCGGGGCATACGTAGTATGAATATCTGACGCGCTCGAGAATGCCCAAGTAACTGTTTTTTTTAACATTTTTGAAAAACCGTACACGCCAAACCCACCGCTAAAATGGTTTTTGCCATACGAGCTTTTCTTTTCGAAATTATTTTATCTTTCGATTTTGATAGGTCTCGACGGCGCCGTTGAATTACGCCATTTAGCTACCTCGCCTCCCTAACTAGTTAGGGAGGCGAATAGGGGAATTTTCGGCAATACTCGAGCGTGGCAGCTTAAGATATGAGAGATACCTTAGACCTAATAGAACAACCTTGTAAAGTATTTAGCTCTATATGTAGTGACGCGCGCCTAGGATAGAGGATCAGATTAGTAAAAAAAAATGGATAGAGTGAAATACTCGAGCGCCTCAGATTAAGATATTGGGGGTTGATTTTAGTGTTTAAAGACTAAATTTAACTAATCTGACGATAAGTCCTTGACGCCGCCGAGTTATAGGGTCGCGAACTTGTAAAAAAAAAACGTTAATCCGGCATTCTCGAGCGCGATTTTTTTATTTTTTATTTTGAAGAATATAATCTAAAACTTACTAAAAATACAAAATCTGCCGGTTTCCGCATGACCGGAAGTGTGGAGGAGCCATTTCGTCTTCCTAAGAACGCGTTGCGGCATATAAGTCGCGAACGATACATTTTACAAAAAAAAAGTTTAAATAAACAAAAAAGGTAATTTTATTTTACACAAAAAAGGTCTCTTTACATTTTTGTCCAAAGTTAAAACTTTTTGACTTGAAGCATCATAAAATTCGGTCAGATTAAGAGAACCCACCAACATTTTTGTCAGATTAAAAAAATATGCTTTCAGGATACCGAGATAAACCTCCCCTATGAAAATCTGACGCGCTCGAGTATTTCAAAAAAACTTTTTTTTTTTGCATTTTCAAAAATTCATCGTAACTTATCGTCACGCCGAAATCGTCAGTTTTTTTAAAGGAAGCTTCCTTGGGGCCTACTTAACACCCCTTCCGAAAATCTGACGCGCTCGAGTAAATTTTTTTTTTTTGCATTTTTGACTACTTTATATGCCTACCCCCACCACGCAAACCGGCAGATTAGTATACCGTTGTTATCAGAGGCACTCGGGGCATACGTAGTATGAATATCTGACGCGCTCGAGAATGCCCAAGTAACTGTTTTTTTTAACATTTTTGAAAAACCGTACACGCCAAACCCACCGCTAAAATGGTTTTTGCCATACGAGCTTTTCTTTTCGAAATTATTTTATCTTTCGATTTTGATAGGTCTCGACGGCGCCGTTGAATTACGCCATTTAGCTACCTCGCCTCCCTAACTATTAGTTGAACAAAAACAAATAATACATTTTAAAATGTTCGTCGTAATTTTCTGTTACTTATATATATAGCTTATGGATATTTAAAAAATCGGCGTGTTGTTTAAGTAATTATACAATGTCAAGTAAGAATTTTTTTTGTCAGATATGACGCGCTGTGTTCCATGTTGAAATGGCCTTGTAACTATAGTTGTCAAGAGGATCCCAGGAAACATGATGGTAACAAGTGATAAAATAGTAGTTTGTGTTACAAGGGATCAAAATGATATATTTCCGACAAGGGCGTACATTGAATCCTGAGCGTAATGAGGGATTCAAGTGTTAACGCCCAAGACGAAATAATTTTGATACCGTGTGACACATACTGCTTTTCACATCAACTATGAGGAAAATAAAAAAATCTTAGTGTTGACACAATTATTATGTTTCAAAATATTATTCAAGCTAAAAAAAGAATGCAAAAAATAACAAGAATAATGTCCTAGAACAGAAAAGTGCCACTTTGATCCCTCCTAGCGCCTAGAGGGCAAGAAAAAGCCCTTTTCCGAATAGGTGATGTGAAAAAGTTTATCCACTAAACCAGGGGTCTCCAAACTTTTTTAGCTGAGTGCCATATTGCGCCTCAGAAACTTTCGCGCGGGCCACCGTTTTTGCGCCGGGGGAGGGTGTCTGGTTGCTGCTGTTAGGAACAGTTCCACTCTCAATGAATGCTGAACCCCTGGAGCCTGGCTCCCGCGGGCCGGACAGTGGGCACTCGCTTTGGGTCGCGGGCCGGATTGGAACGCGTCGCGGGCCGGATTTGGCCCGCGGGTCGTGGTTTGGAGACCCCTGCACTAAAATATTGATTGTTGCAGATCCTTGATCTATGTATCGGCAACCACGATCTATACATGCGTCGCCGAAAACCGGACACCATGGAGGTCCAGCAGATGAAAGCCCAAGCCAAAGAGGAGAAACAGGTAAAATATAGTTTCATTCACGTGACCACCAAAGAATATACGCAATGCTACCAATAGGGGGTATTACTGCAATGTTCTGCCGCCAGAGTGCAGCACTATCTTCTCTAGAAACTATAGAGTAAGTTATACACACTGTGCCTTAAACTGTTTTTTTGACAAGTTTTTACAGACAATAAAATATGACATTGATGCATCAAGGCGGTTTGTTAACAAGGGCCTACCGGGAAACGCGAAATTTAGTTATCTGCCTCTTTATCGCTCGAATAAGCAAGAGTGATAGAGGTTAGATAACGCGAATTTCGATTTTCTTGTTTCGCGGTAGACCCCCAGATTGTGACGGATAGTGGTAGTGGCGCCTCCTACGCAGAGTTTCGCGTTATATTATTCCCTATTTGTAAACTATTGGGGTAGGCAACTGTCAAAGGTTTGCATAGATGGCACCATCATAGCTTGCCCTTTTTTCTATGAGATTTGGCTTAAAGGGCTGGCATGCAGGGCATATAATTCCATTAAGAAAACAAAAATTTGACACAATTCTAGGGACCGACACCGCTGGCGCCATCTGCTAAATACTTCGATCGGCCAACCCCATTCAAAATGGCTGACATACCATAAACAACGTACTTAATTTAGTTGGTTTTTGTTGTTCCCGTCAATACTTGGTGTTGGTATACGTACTTGATACTTTTTAGAAAATGAAAAGGGAAACTATGGCAAACTTATTTATACTTAGTCTGAGGTAAAAAAGATCGTTTAAAGGACTATGCGTCAAAATGGCCCCAAAACCAACAGAGTTGAGAGTTAGGTTATTAGATAGGTATTTCTCTGTACTTCATTTCGTTCTATGGGCACCAAGCGGAATACCATTGCAGAACTGAGATATTGGTATTTTTGTCAAAATGTCGTCACCCTTATTACCTAGGCCATAGAGTCCACCGCCGGGCGAGCGCGGCAAATCATTCAGTGTGCTCGCCCGGCGGTGCGCGAACATCTACCCTGCAGCAATTAATTTACTTACTTGGACTCTATTGCCTAGGTAATAAGGGTGACGACGTTTTGGCTAAAATACCAATATCTCAGTTCTGCAATGGAATTCCGCTTGGTGCCCATAGAACAAAATGAAGTACATATACCTATCCAATGACCTTACTCTCATTCCTGTTGGTGTTGGGTCCAGGCTCCATACAAAGTTGCCCATGGTCCTTTACGATTTTTCTTAAAACGTTTTACGTACCCAAATCTTTCTATAAACATTATAATGGCGCAGTCAGTAGGTCCCAGAACTTTCAAAGTTAATTTAATTATCTTATCGTAGTTTCCAAATTACTTTTGAATGAATGAAATGTATTTATTTGTCAGAATATGGTACATTGATGTAATCTTAAATTAGAATTCATGCAAGTTCCACCATATTATACCGTAAAATCGGTGGGGGGTTTTATTTCAAGAATTATAAAAAATACTAGCGACCCGCCCCGGCTTCGCACGGGTTAACAAATTATACACCTAAACCTTCCTCAAGAATCACTCTATTGATAGGTGAAAACCGCATGAAAATCCGTTGAGTAGTTTTTGAGTTTATCGCGAACATACAATCAAACAGACAGACGCGGCGGGGGACTTTGTTTTATAAGGTGTAGTGATGGAATGTTTTTTTTGTTTAGCGCCGACAAATCGAGCGTAACAAGCTAGCGCGCGAAAAGCAACTACGGGAGGCTGCGGAAAGAGAGCGAGCCGCGATGGAGCAGAGGCTGCTGCAGTATCAGGAAGAGATCCGGTTAGCCAACGAAGCTCTGGTAAGAACTTACTAGCACCACAGTCTATTAATTATTAAACTTATAAGTATAATAATACATATGTAAATATACATTGACAAATGTAGGGTAGAAAAGGGGTTTCAATCAATGTGTAGAGAAGGGGGGCACCGTCGTCTAACACAAGCCACCTGGCAGTGGACTTAAAGCGGTGGCGTGTGCCTCGGATGCACATGCTGGTGGCGCGTATAACGGCGATACTGATCCTGCATCTCAACCAGCCCAGTATGGTGCTTAATGAGCGGTTTCACCGTTGAGATATAGTTTCTGCCATATGTTTGATAAAGGAGGACAGTCTATAAAACTACAGTCATTCGACGAAGCCGTCTAGACAGGGCAATCGTGTGGGTTAGGGGCGAGGGATGGGTCGCGCGCACCTGAGCTGCATACATCGCCATTGTTAATAACTCGGTACTACTTACAGGGCTAACTTATCTTATAGTACGTCAAGTGTAAGTCTTGGGCTGTTGTGTAAAAGTCTGTGACAACCCTACTGTGTTCATGTGCGGTGTCCACTGTTAATTTTTACAATGTGCTAGCAGCTAGAATGCCAAAAACGTTAACCTATCTAGGTTTTGGACTTTTGGCATCTGCCAAAAGTCTAATTTTAAGTCAATATAGGTCTTAGGACAATTAAATAAAAAAAATATAAAAGAATATTGTGTAAAAAAGTTATTTTGCTGTCACCCTATAAAAAATATTCCTATGATAAAGAGGCCTCCGCAAAAAAGACGTAACGTATTGCTATACAGTACTTAATTTTTTTAAAGATATTTTTAAGCTAGCAAGTTAGATACATTATGAAGAAACACATGCTTAAATGATGAGAGTATAATTTAATCCCTATCTTGTAACGATATAATAAATATCTAATGGTATTGTATAATTAATTCAATATACCTAGACTCCTTAACTGAAAAATCTTTTTAATTTAAGATTAGTAGTTAAGTTTGTACAAAATGCATGCTTTTTCTAATGGAATAAACAGATTTTTTTAAACAGACACTTGCATATACGTATATAAGGAATATTATTTCGTTCCCAGCGCCGTTCAGAAGAAACTGCAGAGCTATTAGCGGAAAAGGGACGGGTAGCAGAAGAAGAAGCGTCTCTACTAGCACAGAAGGCAGCAGACGCTGAACGGGATAACGCCCGCCTCAGGCTATCTGCTATACGCACCGAGGAAGAAAAGGTAAGAGTCTAAAAGGACGGGTGGCTGAAGAAGAAGCATCTCTGCTAGCACAGAAGGCGGCAGACGCTGAACGGGATAACGCCCGGCTCAGGCTATCTGCTATACGGACCGAGGAGGAAAAGGTATGATCCAACACACAACTGAAACCTATATATTTCAGATAAAAGTGTTGAGAACAGAAGAAACTTTCGACGGTTATCTGAATGAATGAATGAAAGTTTATTCACAATCTGCAAGCTTTGAGGAAATTCCATACACTACACCTACACCTTATAAAGTCAAAGTCCCCACCGCGTCTGTCTGTTTGTGTGAATGTATGTTCGCGATAAACTGAAAAACTACTGAACGGATTTTCATGCGATTTTCACCAATCAATAGAGAGATTCTTGAGGAAGGTTTAGGTGTATTTTTGTTACGGTTTTGTGTAACCCGGGCGAAGCCGGGACGGGTCGCTAGTTTGACATAAAAGTGATTTGAATCTAAGCGTCTCAATTTTATTCATAGTATTTGTTACCCGAAAATACCTCTCTCCACTTCGCCTGAGTATTGCTTTACATTGTTACTGACATACACGGCTGGCCAGATTACATATATGTTCTAAGAAACTTTATAAAATATTATACTCATTACAGGTCCACCTAGAACGCAAGACCCGCGAAGCCGAATTCCTCACAGCGCGTCTAGTCGAAGAGTCAGAAAAACGCGCCGCCGAAGCAGACAGGTTGAAAGCAGAGCTGGTCGCAGCCAGAGTCGCTGAGAAACAGGCTAAGGATAAGCTGTTAAACTTCCTTAGCAGGGCTGGTGCTGGGTCGCTACCTCCGCCTACTGTTAATGTGAGTAATACTTTGTTAAAAGATTCCAGGTTCGAATCTTGGTAGGGTAGCCATGTAAGGTCACATATGCTTTATGCGCCGCCGAAGCAGATAGGCTAAAAGCGGAATTGGTCGCAGCCAGGGGTAGCTGAAAAACAGGCTAAGGATAAGCTGTTGAACTTCTTAAGCAGAGCTGGTGCTGGGTCGTTACCTCCGCCTACTGTTAATGTGAGTAATACTTTGAAAAAAGATTCAAGGTTTGAATCGTGGCAGGGTCGCCATGTAAGGTCACATATGCTATACTTTACTACAACTTGTAAGAAGCCGCCACCTACTGTTAATGTGAGTATAATACTTTGTTAGAAGATTCTATATCCGTATCCTGGCAGGATCGCCATGTAAAGACAAGATATACCAAAGAAAAATATAGTGGTTGTTAAGGACCTAATTAATCATGAGTTTAACTATCGCTCCGCGTTACTTTGAAGAAGCTTTATTTAGAAATGTGGTTACTGTTCACAACTTAAAAATCAACCTGTATATTGATAGATTATGGTAAAAATCTTGTAATTTTTCTTGCAGTCATCAAGCACTGTCCCATCAAGCCTGTTCCCGTCAACCTGCTCCCTCCCCGCCGAGCTGGGGGAGCCTCCGGTCAACGGGTCCGCGGAGCCCGAGCTCAACTCCTGCCTGCTCGTGCCCGACGACTCCGACGACCCGCACATACACCGCCTGTCCAGAGAGATCGAGAAGGAGCGGTGAGTTAAGGCGTATCCAGACTAGTACATTTTTGGCCCATCTGATTAAATTGCCCGATCGAATCAGGACGTGCGGACGCAAACGCCAATTTGGCTCGCCGAATTCAACCGCCGATAATGACCGAATTTTCCGATATTACCGATAAAATGAGGTGTGGACGCAAGAATACCAATTTGTGACGCCAGTATTTTCGTTCTGGGGCATTTTTTCAATTTAAAGGGCTCTATTATCACCATAAATCTAATAAAATTGGTAATTAAATTGGAGATTGACGCCAATTTGATTTCTGATCAAATCGGTCGATTTGACCATCCCGTCTGGATACCGTTATACTTTTACAATAATTGTGACGTTCCCCGGAAAAAGGTACATTATGGCGGCTGGCGCTTACATCGCATAGCACCGCAATAGTATTGTAGCGGCGTTAATAATAGCGTAAGCGCCAACCGCCATAAGGTACCTTCACCCGTGGGACGTCACAATATATGTACTCTACATGTTCACTGCTTAACAAGGGGTCATCAGAGACCGATCTCTCGCTCGACTTTGCAAAAGGTGCTCTGATTCGGTTTCTTTTTAGCCAATTTATGACCTACTTACTTAGAACATTTAGTAACTGGAGACGCCTTGTCTGTCATTTTCTGTACAAAACAGTTACCGATTTTTGCGGGGGCCCTAGGGGCACGTCAAATTTTGTACGTAACGTACAAATAGCCATGTCATACAAAAGTTTGCACAATTGTGCAAGGTTTTCGGCAGAGGGATAAGCTCTTAAAGCGACAATCGCCCGGCAGGCGTTTGCCCTACCCTGATTGGCTTATACGATTCTACCATCCCTTTCTATTGTATTGCGCTTGCCACATTGCACGAATCGCAACAAACGAGTACAGTGACCATATTTTTTGTTATTGATGGATAAAAATGTCAAAAAAAATTCAAAAACAAGTACCACTTTATTTTAAAAAAAAATGTGTTGTACTGCTGATCTATAATGACATATTCAAATATGGCTAACGGTCCAAAAATGACCCTGTATGTTGTTACATATAACGGTTACTTTATCGAATAACGATTTATTTTCAGAGTGGAGTATCTAGCAAAGTCGAAGCACCTGCAACAGCAGCTTGAGTCGCTACGTTGCGAGTTCTCAGTACTACGGGTAGAGCGCGACGCGGCGACGCTTGACAGGTAATTACATTTTCACCACACCAGCTCGGAAAGGCTTACTTTGCACTTTAAAAACTGATAGCAAAGTTGCATTTTATTCACATGTGAGACAAAGTAATCAAATGCAAATTTTGAGTTGGTTTCTTATGTTTGCTGGTAGAAATGACTTTTAAATGATGATTTTGGATGATACATTTTTAATTACATTCATTTGGATTTGATTTGGTTTGATTTTGTTTGATATTTTACATTTAATATTTGCTTCAGGTTGGTGTGGTGAAAAATTTTGTGTTTCACTCGGGGGCAAATTTTGTTTAACCCTCGTGCTTTGAAACCCTCGCAACGCTCAAGATTCCATTTTTCGAACCACTCGCTATGCTCGTTGTTCAATTTTGGAATCTTTCGCTTGCTCGGGTATCAATATTAGCACGAGCAGTTAAACAACAACTTTGCCCCCTTGTAAAACAAATAACTATTATTTATGACATCTATACACGCGGCAGCGTGTCAAGCCAAGTTCAAAAGAAGAGAACTGGCGACGCAGCGACCATTATACATATTACACGAATCATTTCACTCTCCTCCACTTTTGACCCCTACGTAACTCAAAATCTATTTTACGTAAATATATGGAATTTGGTTTATTTATTGAGACCGGCTAACTAGAACTCCAAATTTCATGAATATAGCTCAACCGGTTATTAAGATACATACATCTTAAAATCGGGATTTTTCTCACTGACTGACTCACCTAACATTAAAAATCTAACCTAGCAAGTTAAAATTTGGCATCCAGATGGGCAATTGTGTGGTTCAAAAAGGAGATAAAGAAACGTGATTTTTTTGTGGTTTGTATTATTTTCCAAGATATATGCGACGTAAGGGCCAGCCGCCATAAGCTACCTTTTCCCGTGGAACGTCAAATTTTCTCATATTTTCATCTCTTGTTTCAGGATACACGAAGCGCAAGCAAAGGCGGGCGACACGAAATACTCCACGCTCCGAAGGTTAAGGCAGGGCTCCACCAACACTCGACTAGCGTTCTATGAGGAGCTCTAAATAGCTACACTCTTGGACGAAGGAGTTCAGAGAGGGAGCGAGCATGAACTGTAGGTGGCACCACAGGTGCCCCCTGTTTATTGGCGCGAAGTGTAAATGTCAAGTTTAACGCATTCAGCGCCAAGAACCCGACTGTCGGGTACACTGTTCGTAGCGACTACACGCTCCATACGGCAAAGACGTGGCTACGCGCTACGAGCGTAACCCGTAGCACTTAGTGGCAATTGTCTTAAGCTTCCAAAGTTGCCCACAAGATGTTAGAACCTACAATGCACAAGAAAACGTACGTGAAATGTAGAGGGCAGCACTTGCTTTGAAGTCTATGTACAGTTTATGCTTCCGATTGAGGCCACGAGATGGCAGACCCTCCAACACGCACGGTCCCTATACGGAATCAGTTTGATCCGGCTTTTCGGACCAGCCAGTAACTGTCACTGATCAGAAATGGCGTTTTTACTTTCGGATTACGTCGAGAAGTGGTGTTGTCAGCGGTGTTGTCTATTTGTCGGTCGCTGTTTACCAATGTTGACGCCACTTTTCGCCGATAGATGGCGTTGGCAAATTTTCGCTTCTTGTCTGTTACGCCGAGCGATGACATTGTAAAAATCTTTGTTAGTGTTGGCACGTTACGTCCAAAGATGGCGTTAGTGTCAGAAAACGTGGTAGAGTTGTGTAAGCCAAATTACCATTATCCTACAAACGTTATATAGGGAATTTATTAGAAAGAGGAGATAAGATAATTAACGTAGTCGGGTCATACACAGATTTTAAAACTAAATTTGACAATTTGTCACTCCTGTGGACAACAATTAACCTCTTGCTCTAGTCTAAGTAAATAGAAAAGGAGTACCCTTTACGTGGATAAGGGATATGTGGATAATAGTGATCGGTAACAACGTTTTAATAGGGAATATTACGCAAAAACTTTGCGTAGAGGGCGTCACTAGCACAATCACAGGGCCTACCGCGAAACACGAAAATCGAAAGTTCGGTTTTTGCCTCTCTACCACTCTTGCCTATTCGATCGATAGAGAGGCACATAACGAAATCAATTTTCACATTTCGCGGAAGGCCACCTGTAAACAAACCGCCTGACATTGATGCATCAATCAATGTCATAGTGAAAACTTGTCAAAAAACTGTTCAAGGCCTAGTGTGTATAAGTTACTCTATGGTTTACTATGGCACTAGTGCTGCACTCTGGCGGCAGAACTTGCAGTAATAATCCCTATTTCATGGCAGGAGTTAAAGTAAAGGAAAGTAACAATTTTGAAGGAGAAGGTCAATTAAGATTCATATAAAGGTTATTAACCTTAATCAATATTTTCAGCTGAATTTTACATTACAGATGCCAACTCAACAACGCTGCCATGAAATTAAAACGTGTCCACAGGAGAGATGCTAATTTCTTTGTATGATCCAATTACACTATTTTTGATTAGTGATTTAGATGCCTTTTATAAAATTAACAATATGCCTTAGATAATGAAACGTTGTGTGCGTAGCTGTACAATATTGGCCAAAATCATGCACACATACGTATATATGACAATAAATTTATGTATAATAATTTTTTATTGTTGATCTCCTATATAATCGACAATGTTGCCAAATTTTTTGACATAATTGACTCAGAATATTTTTTGTGCACAAAGTATTTTTTTAATTGTCCGCGATTGTATAATAAATTAATAACGTTCATACGCTTTTTATAATCAATTTAACATAATAATTGTAAGTATCAATCAAGATCTGGATAGTTAGTTTTCCATTTTTATATACTAGACGACGTAGACAATATAGACATTTAAGTTTTTAATTTGCAAGAGTGGCGTGGGTATTTAAATAACTCGATACCTAGTTAAAAGCCTGACCAGGAATATATGATCACGCGCCATGCTGCGGAATTTCACTGGAACTATTTTTTTTTTTCATACTATACTGAACTGTCACGCTTTACATTATTTAGACTCATTAGAGTAACAGCGCCCTCCTGACAAGTGTGTTATAAAAATGGGTAAAAAAACGTTTTCACCTCAGCGGCTCGAACAAGGGTACTTTGCTTCTTAAAAACAGTGAGCAAAATGCGATTTTGCTCACTGAGTCATTTTGTCTCACTCAGTGAGCAAAATGCGATTTTGTCAGTGAGAAAAATGCGATTTTGCTCACTGAGTGAGACAAAATGACATTCAAGTGACCTTTATAGTCAAATGTCATTTCAACATGCGGGGTCTAATACAAGTTCGATATTCTTGGGTTCTATTATCTCTGTGCCTCTAGGTATGTTCTCACTGCTTAGGGTGAAAAATTTTGTGTACTACACGAGATCAAAGTTATTTACATCTCGTGCGCTTTTGAATCCCTTACTACGCTCAAGATTCTAAATTAGAATCTTTCGCTTGCACGGGACTCATAATAAGCAGTCGAAGAAATATCAAACTTTGATCTCTTGTTGTACAAATAACTATATGTTGAAAATTTTTGCTTTTCGAACTGTCTAAAGCTCTGAACACATGATCAGTTCAAATTTTTAGATGGTATAATCTAGCTAACGAAACCATCTTCGTTAAGATTGACGAAATATGAAGTGAGCCGATCTCTCAGTTTGACATATTTTTTATTGTGAGCTCTTTAAGTCACGATATATTTTAATCACGCTACGTCAATATAAGTAGTTCAAATATTACCGGACCATTCTTTTATGTACCTTATGTTTTATTAGTTTAAGTCCATTTTCAGCTGATACCATATTCTTAGCGGCTACTTGGTGCTATTTCTTCGTCTTGAGTTCTATCGTGCAAGGAGACGGGCAAAAGGTTGTCAGAAATTACGCAAAATTTAACCCTAACACTTTGTAATAAAGTTCAAAATCAGGGTGGTAATATAAATTAAACACCTCTGCCTTATGGGGGCTTAACCCGTGTTCTACCTTTTTATTTAAACTGAGTCGATTTTAATATGGTTTCAACTGGTGATGTTAGTAATGTTAAACCCTATTTGTTTTTTTTTTAATATTTCCATAAGTATATCTTTATTAGGAAATCAAGGCAAATTTTGATATTTTCGCACGATGATATGCGTTGACATGACTGTATGTTTTAATGTAATATTGTATAACTTATGCAGTTAATTAATTACTTTGAAATGAAGTATTTCTTATGCCTGGGCCACACTAACGGGAAACGCCGTTGATTATCGCGATAGTGTACCCGTATGAAAAAAAACCGGACAAGTGCGAGTCGGACTCGCCCACCGAGGGTTCCGTGCTTTTTAGTATTTGTTGTTATAGCGGCAACAGAAATACATCAACTGTGAAAATTTCAACTGTTTAGCTGTCACGGTTCATGAGATACAGCCTGATGACAGACAGACGGACAGTGGAGTCTTAGTAATAGGGTCCCGTTTTTACCCTTTGGGTACGGAACCCTAAAAAAGTCCATTATTGTATTATATCCGCGTAAGTTACGGAGCGCTTTTTGAATTTCGAACATTTATTTAACCAAAAATGTCACTCATACGCTAACATGAGTCGTAAAATCAAGCCTATATACACCTTAATTAAAGGTATGGAAGCTTCACAAGAGTTCTTCGCGAAAATCGTCATGTCTTTCATATCATCCGTTGAAACTTGAACTTTATGCGTTGATACACAAAGTTTATATTTGCACTTTTATACTCTCAATATTGTTTCAAATGTTTAACTAATTACTATGTATGTATGTATGTATTAAGGACCTTTGATATTTTAACGTTCTCATGTCAATCTAAAATGTCACCTACGTTCATCGGAATAAGTTAAAAAAAATGGTAGTTTGAGAATATGACCTAAAAAGACTATCTCGTATGTCCCAAACGTTAATTATGTGTAGTAAAAGTACACAATGTACAAAATTGTATGTGATTTTGAACAAAACGTGTCTACGGAATGTTCTATTTAGACGTCTTAAGTAGACGGTTTTTACTTGGATGGTGTTATGGGGCTGTCCATAAATTACGTCATCGATTTTTGACGATTTTGGACCCCCCCCCCCCCTATAATCATCCAAAAATCATGCTTCAAATGACCCCATTTCCTCCTACTTCATGCTACCGTCATCCGATGTCCAGACCCCCCCCCCCCTAATTTGAAATGACGTAATTTATGAATAGCCCCTATGCAGAATTACACATACTATTTCATGTTAGAAAAATAACAAATTTAAATAGATTGGAAAGATGCGAGTTTCCGTTCTCTTTCATTCTCATATGACAGAAACTTAATTCAGGAAGGCTATTATGGATGGTTTTATCCACGTGATAAAATAAGTGTCTCTTCTTAACACCGCGGGGTAGAAAGTGACGGGCACCGTTTTATCACGCTGTCATGTAGACAAGAACGACCATCATATCCGTGCGGGTCGTTATTTGTCTATATATACAGTTGTGTTTTCGTTGATGAAAATAATTCTGCGTAATAAAAAATTCAGTCTTTGTAATTATGTAGTATTTATATTAACAATAATTCGATTTTATTTGGATATATTCTACATAACACCGTCCTTATACTGATGAACATTGTACATAACATAAACTGCTTTGTGATCAAAATGATAATTATGTTACAATGTATACGTGCCTTAATATTTTAGAAGCCATATTTTGTAAATATATTTATAGAGTTTTTTATGTGTCTTTTATTGAGTAAGGCTTTCTGTCCACTGAAGCGGAGCGGTGAGCGAGGCGAAAACCTAGCTATAGCGAAAGAGTAGTGGAGATTTCTCCGCTTCAGTGGACAGGCTGCCTTTGTTATCCTTCCTACAGTGTAATTAGGTATTTATAGATTAATAGGGAATATTACGCAAAACTCTGCGTAGAGGGCGTCACTAGGCCAATCACATATATGGCCTACCGTGAAACACGTCAATCGAAAGTTCGTTTTCTGCCTCTCTATCACTCTTGCCTATTCGATCGATAGAGAGGCAGATAAAGAAATTTCGCGTTTAGCGGTAGGCCACCTGTAAACAAATCGCCATGATGCATCAATGTCATAGTGAAAACTAGCCACTAAGCGGTTAAACCGTTAACCCAGTGTCAAATTGTACTGGTAACCATGGTAACTCCGGGTTTAACCGGTTAACCCCGGGTTAGTGAATGGTGCAAGTGGCCCTTAGAGGGTTAAGAAACAACGATGCATACCAATAAAACAAAGCTTTTATAACAAAAACATTTCTATTCATAATCTCGTTTACAGCATCACTATAGAAAAAGTATTGCGACAGTCCCTAAGTAGGTACAGTCAGCACGAAATACATTGAAACAAAATAAATTAAGTGTTGGTTAATTGTGCATAACAGTTTTCTTCGTAAAGATTATAATAATTTTCATTTTAGTTTTGAACTCTCGGTCATATACCATTAGGGTCTTGTTTTAGTTGTTATTGTTTAACCGAACTGAATCTCAGTTTATTTGAACCCTATACCTAATTTTGAACGCTTTACGTCATAAACAAAAACGTCACTTACACGCCAAGGTCGCAGGCGCAAGCGAGCTAATATAAACCTTACTTGAAAGTGTGAAGGTTACTTTGACAGGCGTACGCCTTACCTATAGTTGTCCATGGCGCTGTGGGCACGAGTATAATAACAAGGTTACGACGCCTTTAGGTGTTCTTGGCGTTCAAAAGGTTAAAGCGGCACACTTCGTCCTATTATCCAAAATATGCAAATATTAGCTAAGTGTGTTGAGACCATGAAGTCCAATATATTTCGTGCTGAGTATTACCAAAGAGAATAGAGTGTATAGAGGCGGATTGTCAAAGTAAAGTAGCGTAGTAAAGTAGAGACACTAGGCCAAACGTATGGTGCAATTTTTTCGACCGATGGCGCCATAACCTTCAGCCTACGCTCGAGTAGATGGCGTTAATATTATTATTTAACAAGTTAACACATATCAGTGAAAGAAAATAATGATCAAAGTCAAATGGCGTTCTAACAGTTTTAATCTTCTGTCGAAAGATGGCAGTAAATGTACTATAGCGTCTATAGCTACATAATTTACCATGACAGTAACTCTCTATATTTCAAATTCTCTTTGGTATTACATTTATATTCATGTAGCATGGTAAGAGATCAAGCAATAACATAATACAGTCAACTAAATAAGCATTCTTCAATATTAATAAATTATTTACACTTAATTATACAACAATATGAACAATAAGTGCTGACTATGCAAGTCAACTTGCTTAAAATTATATATTTTAAACTTTTGTTGGAGGCCAAGACTCATTTTCGCGCCTACTTACTTGAAGTAGGTAAACTTTTACTTTTAAGAGTGTAATACCAACTTTTTTTAAATAGTTTCTGCTCTTAAAAGATCTCCATTATTATATTTATTATCCATAACATCCCTCGTGCAAATTCCTTATTTGAAAATCTTGAAAAAGATATTTAATAATCATTGGGGTCCAAGCGCACATGTTCTTTTTAAAGAACTGTGCAAAAAGCTGGTCGATACTACCGGTGACCAGAGAGCTGGCAGCTTTCTCTCGCAGCGCATTAGTATTGCCATTCAGCGAGGGAATGCTGCCAGCATCTTTGACACAATGCCACATCCTTTTTTGGATTTATTTTAATTTAGTTTTTAATTTTATTGATCTTAATAAAATTTCAATATACATAATCATTACATATATATATAGGTTTTCAGAAAGCTGGACGAGGCTCGACGTTTGGTGATATTTTTCGGTTTTGGACGTGTCCTAATTTCTTGGTTGGTTATTTTAATAGGTATTTAAGCCATAGAACCAAGCCATAAAACCAGGGGTTTAAAAGTGACCCAGGAGATCGTAACCATGGCAACGAAGACAATAAAAAGTTGATTCACTCAACTGTGTCGATAATGGTACAGACGCCATCAAATATATCGGAACGGGCGAGGTGCTAAATAATATCTGAACACGCACTCTAACGCCTCAACAACAGAGGCGTGTTCAGATATTTGTGAGCACCTTGGCCGCTCCCATATATCTGTTGGCAACTGTACATACAGTAGATACAGTATTGGTAAACAGAAGGATAGAATCATTAAAAACTTTGAATTGCGCATTTTACAATAGCCTCAAAAACGATTAAAAATTTTATATCTTTTATTCGAGTGATTGCAAGTTATGTACAATCGTTTCAGAGATATAAGAGTAGCCAAGGCAAACAAATATTTGTACACGTCTCTATTATTAAGGCGTTAAAGTGCATATTTAGATATTTCTGAGCACCTTGACCGCTTTGATAGATCTGAGGGCGATTGTACATCAACTGGCACCTAGAATCATATAAGTATATATATATATATATCTATAACAATGTTTTGAGTGTCAGCCCAAGCTGCCCAAGTATAGGACGATTTTCAATTGTAAACATGCCTTTACATCACTTTACAATAAAAAAATATGACAAATTATACTGCCGCACTAAGCATAAGTACAATTACTAATTTTGAAATCTTTTTCCTCTTTCAATTTTATAACATATTTTATCTACACACATCATAAACCCTCTATGATGCATTCAAAAACCGCAAATTACGGCCAGCATAACCATAAACTCGCTCTCAGCTCGTTTCATAAACCAACACCCGTATTGTAATGCCTTTTATTATGTTGCAGTCACATAAACTACTATAATACAGTATGTAACTGAATGGAAAGCAATTACTCAAACCCGTTAATGTTTAGGTCATAAGCAACTTTTACTAAGTATGGGAACAACCCCGAAAACGATGTTTCATACATTTTGCTGGTCTGATGTTGAAATTTCCTATGGAAGACTCAATTTTTTTTTCGTAATTTCGGGGTTGGTCCCATAGTAAAAGTTGGTTAGTATGACTTAAACATTAACGGGTTTGAGTAATTCCTTTTCGTTCAGTTACAGACTATACTGTGTGAGAACAAAGTAAACAATTTTATGATATTTCAAAATGAGTTATTGCACTTATGCTAGTGTGGCATTATATATCATACAGTGTAAAGGTTTATACAACAAAAGTTTGATATTTTCAATCGATAGAATACTGTGACCGCAAAAAGCGACAGAAAATATTTGTTTCAAAACATTCAACAATGATTCATTTTATCATTAGAACTCTTAGGGCCTCTACAAACTACAAACCACATCGATAATTGCATGCGATATACAACACAATGCCAGCTACTAGGCTACTAATATACAACAAAATCATGGATCGATCCAATGTATCAAAAATCGCATGCAATATTGGCGAGATTTGAATGGGCCCTTAACTTGTGATGTCACAATAAAATTGGTTATCAATTGCCTTATCAATATCATAAATTATTTCAACGACTGCACATTTTCCAGACTTTTATCTGTCATTATCATTAAAGATTAGATAGTCATTTGTTTTGATTGTGTATGTGTGCACTGTCAGTGGGGCGACACTCCTCCTTTCGGGCATGCTCGGCTCTGTTCGGCTCAGCATTGCTCCCAGCAATTATTATGGTTGGCACAACTTGACGTCCCTTTGCGTGCACCACAGGTAAGATAATGACTTGAATTTTGACAACCTTAAATAACCGAAAGGGATAGTGCTATACATTAGAAAGGGACAGCATGATTCATCCCTGAATCGCTGTCAAACTTCGGTTTTGTAGGAAGTGTCCTTTCTGTATGGTAGTACTATTATTTACTCTGTGGCACTGTGCAGTTTCTCCTATATCTAGGAATTCTAGGATCAATCAGTCAAGCTAAGCACTTTATAAGGCAACTTCAAGGCTTATTATACAGGCGTTTGTAAGCTACGCCGCTGCCACAGAACTCATTCATGATTATCCGGCATAAGAACAAGTGGAAGACGACGATTAGAGCTATTATAGATATCCAGAATAGAGGATTTAATCCGCCCAAACTGTGACCGTGTTTGTGCATGGCGATTACGTGATTTTCATGCGCTGGGGCTTCCGCTACTTCAACAACATGAATAGCATGCCTTAGTTCTTCCATATGTTGCTGGTCTGCTGTTATATACAATATAGCTGTTAAAGGATCAGTCAATTTCACTGGGAAGTATTTCCTGTACGGACCAAGTTGCACTGGAGAGTCGAGACAGCCAGCATCACAAGCATAATAAGTCTTGTCAGAGCGATCTAAGGCTACAAATATAGCTGCTTTGTTGTCTTCTTGGACTATTACGCTTATGTTAACATGTGTCATGTTTCCGTAGTTGACTCTGCGGAATAAAAAGTCTCTGTGTAGTTTAGAAGGATGGATGTTGTATTCAAGATGTTGGTTGCTGAATCGTAAGCTTCCAAAGCTTAGTATCATAGCTTGGTTGACTCCACTAGCTCCGGCTTTGAGGAGTTTATGGCAGCCATGTTTTTCTAATGTCAACAGCCAAACACTAGCAACATTATTCAAGTTTTCTAGGTTATTTAAAGGTTTCCATAAATTAAATGCGTCTAAGGTTGAATGTCCTCCATAACAGCCCTCTGAATAAGTTAGTGTACGCAAAATTTCAGCTTTTTCCTTTGGTTTTATATGTTCTTCATGTTCATAACTCTGCACTTGGGACAGAATGGAGTAGATAGTAGCATTAATGCGGTCTCCATTTATTATGCCTTGGACTTTTGAGTCCGAAATGTAGAATCCTGTATACCAGAGCCCCTGCCAGACTCTGACATGGTTCTCCTTTACTTTCTTAGCGGCAGCTCTATCTCCGGTTAGAGAAATTACCTTCTCCATTTCTGAAATAGCTTTTGTTTCAACTATATCCTTATGCTTTGCATATTCAGATTTCTTTATAGGCTGACTATATTGGACGGTAGTCAAAATAAGTAAATCCAAACCGTCTCGTGCATCAATTTGTATTGTATTTCCAAGCTTTCTGCACACAATAGCAACAGCTTTAACATTATCGCTGTCTGGTATTTCAAGCATTCCAGTGACTACCTCATACTCCTTTGTGTCCACACCTTGGTGAAGTTTTACAGTTTGTTTGACAGCTGTGGGCCAGTCCGACACCCTGGGTGTTGAAATTTTTACACTTCTAGGTTTATTTGACGGATTGTTGACCCAAATCTCTTGCACAAACAGTGATGGTATCGTTCTGTGTGCGTAATACTGATAAGTAATCTGTAAGCCACTGTTACTACATTGAAATCTGTTTATGATACCTTTTTTATACTCGGCAACAGTAAATTCCTTCATGTCTGGATCCTCTATGATGTATAGAGGGTGATATTTTACGGGGAGCGATAGTGTGCGCCCATGTTTGATATTAATATGACTATCATGGTCTAAAGCTAGGCCTAATAGGCCATTACCGACATAAGGCACATAGTTGTGTCGGACACTGGACAATGTAGCTTCGCTCTCAGGTCTCATATAGGCGTCGTAATCGCCGATAGCGTCTTGGAAAGGATTTAAAAATTGCTTCTGGCAAAAACTCTGACCCGACGCCGCATCGTCAGTGTTAAAGAACCAGCTCATCAAAGTTGGACCAACGTAGAGGAGCAGGAAGATGACCACCAGGAAGAGTATTATCAGCTTTTTCCTCGTCATGGGGCCATCTGTGAAGCGGTTGATACGCCTTAAAAGTTCTCCGGTTCGCCGACCCATTTCACCAACGTTACCGCTAGCACTATCCATCACAAAAAGGACGTTTTACTGTCACACTGCTCGTCACAAACTTAGCAATTGTAAACTTTAAGTTAGTTCGTTAATAACCATTGTCAATATCATAGAAGAGGATTTTTAATTACTTATTGTTTTATTATCAAATCCACGAATAAAACACGAGATATCGAGCTGTCACACGAGATTCTCTGGATGATCGGTGTTTTGCCATTTGTTGTTACCAATTCTTCTAAGCAATTTTGTGTTTAAGATTAACAATATCTAGTGTAATATAATACATATTTTTTAATAAATATCTTTCATTTATATAAATTACAAAATCTTTGTTAAAATCCACGTTTTGCTTAATATTGCTATACGAAGTCAATGTCATATGACCAGGAATCCGAACACACATATCAACTACAGATGCGTTCATAAATGAAATTCGGGTTGCTATTCTAAAAGGTTTAGGGCAACACTTCAAGCATCCGTCAAGTGCGATGCAGCCTACGTGACGTCAGCTCAGCTCAGCTGTCGTATAAAGTCATTTCCCGTTTTCTTTCTTATCTCTTGTTTTTATAAATTGCTTTCAGGCCGCAATTAACTATAACTCAGAAATGTTACAACGATAAGCGATCGCAGTGTTATTATCGTGTAGTCAGTGTTTTTGTCGGGAATATCCCTTCAGACCGCTCTCGGTGCAAACATGGTTACCTGTTCCAATACTTTCGTATTGGTTTTATTTTCTGTATTAATTAGTGAATGTGTGCCGCGTTCTATAGAAGAAGAAGATGAATCATTTCTAAGTGTATCTAAATATACAAAGTATGATGATTTAGTGAAGTTGTTTGCGGACCTAGAAAAAACACATCCGGATCTCGCTAAAGTTTATTCTATTGGGAAGTCGGTGGAGGGACGTGAATTGTTGGTTATCCAGATATCTGAGGATGTGAAGAAGGCTCACGCTGGCCGGCCAGCGTTCAAGTATGTGGCGAACATGCACGGCGACGAGGCAGTCGGCCGGGAGCTGATGGTGTCCTTGGCCAAGTACCTGATCCTGAACTACGGCAAGAATGATCGGGTCACGAAGCTGGTGAACAACACGGAGATCCATTTGATGCCGTCGCTCAACCCTGATGGATTTGAGAGCAGTGTTGTGAGTACATTTATTTTTTAAAGCTAAAATTTGCCAGTGCATTTAAGGAAAATTAGCTTATAAAATATCCACTCATTTTTATGGACAATTTATTTTATTAAATTTGTTAATGCAGCATTTCCCAAACTATGGGTTGAGACCCACCAAGCGAAGTCTGAGTGGGCCCTTAATACATAAGACGACATGCTGACCGATCGGGTTAACAGCCGGTACATTTAATGCTCCCTATTTAAGACGGTCAAGAGGTGGCTCCCTAATTTAGCAGTTTTTGTTAGGTGGGTCGGAGCCCAGTCAATTTTGGGAACCACTGTGTTAGTGTTTATAATTTAGAATATAGACAACCACTATTCATTACAAGGGACATTTATAAACATTTCATATCATTCAGCTTATAAATTAAACTTAGAAGAGAAGTTATAGTTAACCCGTGGAGTGCCCTACTGTCACACATGTGCTGGTAATTAGTATAGGAGTTCCATACTATGGTAATTCTGGGGCGCTCCAAGGGTTAACAACTTATGGCGTTATTAATAAACGCTTTACTGGCCTGAATTAGCTATGAATTGCTGGTCTATACCTGTCATATAATTTAACTAAATCAGGCCCGTAACATTTTATGAATGAATAAATAAATAAAATTTAAAAAATACATTTATTTATGGCTAACCATACACTATAGAGTATTTGTAATAGTAAGGACAATGTGGCCAGAGGGAATAATTGTGGTCTGCTCACACATCAGAGTGGCTTGTGGTCACCTAATGTGAAGACCACCTAATTGACTTATTTAATGTGCAATTTACGGTAATAAAACTAATAGGCATTAATCAGCACTTATAATTTTATCGTTCAATATTATAGTCCCAACCACATAGATGGATTAAACTACTTTAAACTTTATGCAAAGGAAATAAAGTAGGATTTATTTTAAATTTGTTACTTTTTTATTCATAGCGCAGGTGAATAAGATACCCAACATATGTATACTACACATGCAAAGGAAAGTGTTGGAAAACACTCAATTATATGTTTCTCCTCAAGCATCCAAGGTCTTACGGCACAAGGTCATTGACATTGATGATTTGTATGCCATATAGATTGACAGCTACTTTTGGAACTCTTTACATAGTATGCAATTATGCATATAGCCTTTAATGTTGGCTGTCCGCTGTACACACCCGAGACAGGCTGAGAATGAATGTGTAATGGAGTGCACCATCAGTGATGGACAGGGCCCTAAAAATGGTACTCCCGAATTCGAGCCAATCGCAAACAATAAATAAACATATGCAAACACAAATGCAAGACTAACCAACAAATCAAATAAAAGCGTGACCATACAAACAAAGCACACAAATCATTTTATAATTCAAGGTTATACTCTCTAAACATCAAACAACTTTGAACTCTATCCCACACACATAAGGTTCTCGCATATTACCACTAGCTGTTGTACAGAGTTCACATATATGTATACATTAGTTCACCTTATTGCAATGAATTAAGGCGAAGAAACATATACATATTAATGAACTTGACTGCACCATTGCGATAGTTCACATTATTAACTGATATTAAACCGTACTGCAAAGACATAAGGTGCACCAAAGGTCAAAGCGTCTACTGCCAACATAGAAAAATCGAAAAACGTTATCTGCCTCTCTGTCCCTCGAATGAGCAAGTGCGATAGAGAGGTAGATAACGATTCTCGAGTCGATGTTGGCGGCAGGCCCTCTTTTAACAGTGTTGTAGTAACACCATTTTATTTACGGTCTAAAAGCGAAACGGGTTATTATCCACTATTGTTTTCTGGTTTGTCATTTCACGCTTGCAGCATCAAATAACTGTGTCATAATAATTTTATGAGTAGGCTTTTGTGCGGTAATGACGATTAGAGTGATCAAGAGCTATTTAACTGACTACAGCATGAAATATTAATGCTTTTATTATAGTTGGAGTACTGCCGAACGAAAGTACCGAACTTAGAATTAAAGTCCGACCGAAAATCGTTTTATTTTACCGTAACCGAAGGTTTGGTCTTGCCTTAATTTCGGCCAAAACATGATTTTTATGCCAAAACCTGTCGAACCCGAAAGCGAAACCTTCTAGACGGAGAGCTACAGAAATAGGTTTGCAATTTATAGAGCAACGAAATCCCTCTAGTTAATGTGCCATACTATCATTATTAATTAATTCGGGCGCCTGGCAGCTCTTAGACCATTCGGCCGAAACATGATTTTATTGCCGAAATTGAAACTTCAGAACAAGTTGATCCATAGTTTGTTAGTTACATACAGAGTATCTTATGCTTCATTCGTAAACGTAGGTCCAGTAAATCAGTTCGGATAATCGAGGTTCTGCTGTACCTAATTTCTGATCAACATTCGTGATTAAAGAGATAAGAGATAAGAGATAAGAGATCTTTATTTGCATACCATAGTACAGATGTTATATACATGGACCCTAGAAAGGGTGTAGCAAAAATTTATGGTTCACAATTTCACAGTTTTGGTTATTATTACTACTGACTTATACTTAGGTTTCGATATTATAATACTTATACATTTTCTAAATTGCACTTTTAAGTTGTAACAGCCTCTTCTAACGAATACTTGAATCTTATTACCTATAAACAAGGACTACTACATTACGTTTTAAGTACTTATTACTGTTTGTATTAATATAATATATGTTATAATATAATACAATTATATTTATATTATATGTACAAGTTACTATTTATTTATTTACATAGTATCATCCTCCATAAATTCGGCTATTGAGTAGTAACATTTATCCATCAGCATAGTTTTAAGGCGGTTTATGAAGTTTGAGTCTGTTTTTAAATATGTGGGGATTTTATTATAAACATTTATGGCTCTGTAGTATGGTCCGTTTTTGTATATTTCTAGTTTAGGCTCCGGGAGTTCTATGTAGTGTTGACGTCGAGGGTTTTGACAAAATTGGAATAAATGTAAGTTTTTTCGGACAAATGTAGCTACTTCCAAAATGTACAGAGAGGGGAGGGTCAGTAAGTTAAGATTTTTTGAAGTGTGGTCTACAGCTGTGGGGTGGATGTATATTTACTAGGATCCTGATACATTTTTTCTGCATGATGAAAACGTTTTGAATGTCGGTGCTGTGGCCCCACAAAAGAAGCCCGTAGCGTAGCCATGCGACTGCTTGCGAGTGATACGCCGCCAGCGCACACTCTAAGGTAGTGCTACACTTCAATACGCTAAGTGCATACACAAATCGGGCAAGTTTATTTTTAATTTTTTCTACATGTTTTTTCCATGTCAAATGGCTGTCCAGTGTAAGGCCCAATAAGGTGCAGTCGGGTACTTCTTCAATATTTAGGTTGTTTATTACAGTGTTGAGGTTTAGCGGTTGCTTTTGTCTTGGTCTGAATTGGATTAATTTTGATTTATCATTATTTATTATGAGGTTGTGATCGTTGAGCCAATGAGTTATTGAGTTAAAAGTTTGTTGTATGTAGGAACTGCTGCTATTGTTATCTGGGCATTGGAATAAGATCGATATGTCATCGGCAAACATAACAACTTTGTGTTCAGTGGATTTTGGAAGGTCATTTATGTAAATGAGGAATAGGATGCACCCTATGACACTTCCTTGTGGGATTGAGTTCTCGATATATCGTATATTGGATTGGATATTGTGTAATGTTCTGGTTTGGTTTTCAAGGTGTTCTATTTCTACATATTGTTGTCGTGACGTGAGATATGACTTCATCCAATCTAGCGCTTTACCGCATATGCCTATTGCGTTTAATTTTTGTAACAGTATGGGGTGTGACACTCTGTCATATGCTTTGGACATATCTAACAATAGTCCCACTGCGTAATGCTTATTTCTTAAGTAGTCAACTATTGTTTGCACGTAGTTAAAAGCTGCGAGGGTGGTAGAACGTTTTTTACGGAATGCGAACTGATTATCATTTAACAAATTGTATTTTTCTAAGAAACTGTAGATGCGGTTTGTCATACATTTTTCAAAAACTTTTGAAATAACGGGTAGCAGCGCGATCGGTCTATAGTGAGAGGGATTGTCTGTTTTACCACCTTTCTTTAAGACAGGTTTTATTTTGGCTATTTTTAATTTTTCCGGGAAGCTACATTCACTAAATGATTGGTTGACTAGTTTGGTGATGGGCGAAGTTAGCTCGTTTACACATGCTTTTATTAAGATAGAGGGGATTTCATCAATGCCGCAGCTGATTTTATTGGGTAAGTGGTTTATTACATTACGTATTTCCTTATCTGTTACTGGATATAGGTACATGGAGTTGAGGGAGGTTTGTACCGCAGGGCGACCGGCTGCAGACGTATTGTCGCTGCTGCCATCTATCGGGGTGTTGCCTACTGATGCATAAAAATCATTAAAAGTATTTGAAATCATCTTAGGACATTTTATGATATTGTTATCTTTTTTGATTGTCATATTTTTGTGGTTTTGTGTAGTATTTTTGTTTGTAGCCTGTTTAACAATATTCCACATTGTCTTATTTTTATTTTTCGAGTTGTACATTTGATGCGCAAAGGTAAGTTTTTTAGATTTATTGACACATTTTTTAAGGATGTACGTGTATGTGGCAACATGGTTTTTAAATTCTTTACTGTTTGTTTGGTTTGCAAGAGCTTTTAAGGATCTTTTGTTTTTACAGGCTATTTTTAATCCGGTTGTGAGCCAACTTTTCCGAACTTTATTTATGAGTTTTGTATTTTTTAGTGGAATGTAGGTATTTAATAACTTTGTCAGTACTGAATCAAAGGAATTGTAGTTACTATCAAGGTTATTTGTATCAACCAGAATATTTTTCCAGTCTACTTCACACAGTGCAGATTTAAATGACATAATATTAGATGTATTAAAATATCTTTTCTGTTTATGAATTGGGTTATTTGAAGGACTATTTTGTTTAAACGAATACAATATGCTTTTATGATCGGAAATGCCTAAATCTTCTACTTTTATGTCAAACAATTTGTTGTTAGTGAAGATAAAATCTATACAAGTCGAACTTAAATTGGTTTCTCTGGTGGGCTGGTCTACTATCTGATGGAGGTTATATTCTAGCATAATATTCTTTAATTTACAATAAGTATTACAGCTTTCATTTTTATTTATGTTAAAGTCGCCTGCTATTATAATATGCTTTTTATTTTTTGACTTTATTTTATTTAATATCTTACTCAATATTTCAAAAAAGGTTTCGATATCTCTGTCCGGTCTATAAATAGCTATTAGTACTATATCGGGTTTTATTTCAATGGCACAACACTCTATGACGCATTCAACTGAGAGGTCCGCTATGTCCTGCCACGCGCTGTACTGCACCCCGTCCCGCACCAGGATCGCAGCGCCGCCGCCGCGGTGGTTAACACGATTGAAGCTGGCGGCAATGGTGTGGTTATCCATTTGTATATAGTCCTTTTGTTCTTGAGTGATCCATGTTTCTAGAAGGCATAGTGCCTGGTACTGGTGGTCTAGTTGTAGGCTTTCAATTATGTGGGTTTTATTTTTTAGGCTCTGTGTGTTTTGTACTAATATATTGAAGTTAGACTCGAAAGGAATGGTTTTGGGTTGTTTGTCTGTTGTTCACGTCTTGTGTTTGTTGGCTTGGTATGGCAGAATTATCTGATGGTGTCTGATTTACTATTTGCGACGGCTCATATGAGCACTCCCTCCCATTTATAATCAATTTATTATTTCGAATTATTGCGTGCTTTCTTTCGCGTCTTGCTTCGCGCAAGGCATTAGTTAAATTTCGTCTGATTTTCAGAGAGTCTTCATCAAGGTACTTTGTAATTGACAAGCCTGTGTTTTTGAAGAACTCACAGTTTTGTAGTAAGTACCTAGTCATGCTCTTACTCAAGAGCTCTATGACTAGCGGTCTTTTGTTTCCTCTTCTGCCTATGCGCTGTGTATCTTCAATATATCCATGTAAGTTAACACTCATTATGTCTCGAAATATATTAAGCAGTCTCCCTTGGACATTTAGTTCCGTTTCCCCATACAGCTCGTCCAGACCGTGGAGTACAATTTTCTTGTCGCTATTATCAGCTGGAGCGCTGGTTTGACTTTTGTGGTTATTTATTGATGTTTGTATGTATTTTAGTTCCGTTTCGAGTTTCTTATTTTCGGATTCTAGAGTTTGAATTTTTTTGGTCGTCGCTGATAGCTCTTTCTTAATTTCAGTCTGTTCTTTAGTTATGGCATGAGTGCGTCGTAAGATGTCCTCTTGAAACTTGTTAATTGCTATACTTATTTCCTGCTGAATAATAGATTTCATATCAGAGATAATGGTTTGCTTATTTTGTTCCAGTGCTTCGTTCAATATGGTTTTAAAATCTTCTAGACACAACGCATGCGTTGGTCGTTGCGGGGTAGGGGCTGGTGTTGTTGATAGTGTAATACTGGAATTCATGGTATCTCCTGATATATTACGGTCATTTAGAATCTGGTCACCCACATCCGATGACTCACTGTCCATGTGTCTAGCAGGTTTATTTAGGGCAGACCGTGGTCGCAGTGACATATTTAGAGTAGGTTCCGAGTTTTGTATAGTTCTATTTTGTGTCGATGTTTTTGGTTTCGGTATTTGCGATCTAGGTAGTGAGTTTGAGCTCTCCATTTTTTTAGGTTTAGAAAGACACGGCTTACAAGTCCATTTATCTTTATGCTCCTTAGTCATAGTATTATAAAAGCGCTGACTAGAAACGTTAGCGCAATCTATATCATAGATTTTCTTGCATAGCGAGCAAATTAAATATTCTCTATTTGGTATAACTACTTCGCATCTTACGCAAACCGCCATCTTCTGGATGGAATCTAAAGCGCTTGACTAGTTCTCGTTGGGCTTAATAGATGGCGCTGCACGTCGAAAACTGTGTTTCTGGCGCTTGGGGGTCAATGTCCGATGAGCCGCGACGCGCGTAACGGTACAATTTTCGGGGCGGCAGTTACAAAGTTTTTGAATTTTGAGGTTAAAGTTTTTTATCATAAAACCATGTAATAACACTGTTATTTCACCCGAAATTAAAGTGATAAAAAGGACACTTGTTACACTGAAAGCTATCGTCTAAGAATGTTTGTTTTAATAAGAAAAAGCTTCGTAATTGTTCAAGGACTTTGATTTCACAGGGCACTTTGTTTTTCACATTTTAGTCTATTTTGCAGCCATATATTCACTTGTCCACATTTATGCTACGTATTTATTGTTATTAAAGTACTTTAAACACTGCAAAATACGTGGATATCCATTTTTTCTATTTTATTTACTTTATATTAAACTCACGGCCGCCATGAATAATCATGTTCATTGTACCATGGCGCACACTCTTAACTTAACCTGGACTTTATGCCTTTTGTAATAAGGTCCACCGATGGACAGTGGAGTGTTGCTGTTTGTAGGTACGGAGGTACCTAAGTCACTAATTCATTCACGGTAGGTTTTTGTCAAAATGCCACGCAATATTCGTTAAAGTTTTAATCAATTCAATCGAATGCAAGTTCGCGACGATAACAAAACATAATGGTAATAGCAGGCGTGGCTCACTCCGCGATTTCGTCGCTTTGCTACAGGTAGCTAAAAGTACATCCGTTCCACACCAATTTTGGTGGCTAGCCATAAGCCGCGCGTGGCGCTGTCGCCACCTAGTGGCCATATCTGTCCTGATCGTAACAGACGCGTTTTGTTAGAGAGTGAGGCTTCTGTACAGTCACCTGCAATAATATGTTACTCTTCGAAGACCGTAAAAATATGTGACACGCTCTTATGGCTCTACAAATAAGATTGTGTCAGATATTTTTGCGGCCTTCAAAGAGTAACATGTTATTGCAGGTGACTGTACCTAGTACTATTATTTATTCTGTGGTAATAGTCCAATCAGAGCGCGTATCCTCAGATACTTCGGACATGTGACGCGACGTGGAGAGCAGGCCATGGAGAGACTTGTTGTCCAGGGACGGGTCAATGGCTGTAGGTCAAGAGGACGTTCCCCAATGCGTTGGACGGATCAGATAAAAGCCCTTACCAACACCCCACTTAACACATGTGCCAGAGAAGCATCTGCCAGGGAGAACTGGCGTAGAATCGTTCGTCGTTCAACGTGACCACGACTGCTCTGCCAAGAGTAATTCGACGCAGAAGAAGAATAGTCCAATCTCCGTGGCCTTCAATTTTATTTATAGGTCGTTCACATGACCGAATTTGAATGCTGAATTCATCTGATAGCGTTGTATAAATCATGAATCATGCAATAATATGTTACTCTTCGAAGACCGTAAAAATATGTGACACGCTCTTATGGCTCTACAAATAAGATTGTGTCAGATATTTTTGCGGCCTTCAAAGAGTAACATGTTATTGCAGGTGACTGTACCTAGTACTATTATTTATTCTGTGGTAATAGTCCAATCAGAGCGCGTATCCTCAGATACTTCGGACATGTGACGCGACGTGGAGAGCAGGCCATGGAGAGACTTGTTGTCCAGGGACGGGTCAATGGCTGTAGGTCAAGAGGACGTTCCCCAATGCGTTGGACGGATCAGATAAAAGCCCTTACCAACACCCCACTTAACACATGTGCCAGAGAAGCATCTGCCAGGGAGAACTGGCGTAGAATCGTTCGTCGTTCAACGTGACCACGACTGCTCTGCCGAGAGTAATTCGACGCAGAAGAAGAATAGTCCAATCTCCGTGGCCTTCAATTTTATTTATAGGTCGTTCACATGACCGAATTTGAATGCTGAATTCATCTGATAGCGTTGTATAAATCATGAATCATGATAGCGTTTCGCTCTTGTCATGAATAGATATTAAGAATTCCAATAAGTCAATGACCCTGATGCCGTGGTTTTTTGATACAGTAAAGAATAGTAGGTACTGGGCGAACTGTACTCTTCAAATGCCTACTAGTGGAAATAATGGCGTTTACGCTATAGGCACGTTTTTATGATAAAAAGGTGACTTAAAAGTTAGATTCACGGTCAATTAAAAGTGACCATATACATTGTGTATAGTAGAACCTGCTTAACACGAATATGCGTAGTACGCCTTTTTACACTAGTCCATACTTGTGTTCCTTACAGCATTTAGTAAGTAACTGGAGACGTCATTCATGGTTGTCGTTTTCTGTACAAAACAGTCAGCCGATTTTTGCGGGGAGGGGACGTCAAATGTATTGCTATTTCTACATGATTTGTACGTAACGTATAAATAGCCATGTCAGTCCATACAAAAATTTGCACAATTGTGCAAGGTTTTCGGCAGAGGGGTAAGCTCTTAAAGGCGACTCCAGTTTATATTAAATGCTCTAAGTTGTGTTCATACATTTTTTCATGGTTAATATACTTTCCCGCTGAAAAGCGCTGGTATTCTAGCATTTCTAGGGGTAAAAGCGTGCGACTTTCAAGAGGTTGCTGGTTAAAACCCCAGCTCGCTCTTTTTTGTCGTAATATTCAACACCGGTATTAAGAGCCAACGGGAGTGGTCATTTCCCCATACAAACGTACTCCTCGTTTTCCTCCATGGGTTTTGAAGCTAGAGCAATGATTTTTTCAACACAGATTAATATTGTCAATATCTGTGTCGGACCGTTTTGCTTTTTTTGATAATTTTGTTTTTTAAGGCGCTAGAGCCCTTCAAAAATGGCCAAAATGGCCTAATTGACTATGCCGCAATGAGAGGCGTGGCATTTAAAACTGATATCAATTAGCCAAAAAAGCAAAACGGTCCGACACAGATAATTTCATAATCATTTAGATTTCCAAATTTGGTTACGATTGGTTAAGTTTTGGAGGAGGAAACAGAGGAGTACGAAACCTCGATTTTTGAGATTTTTACGCAGGATTTTTCGCCTTGTCCTTATCGCACTACTTTTAGGTGCCGCTTCCGTTAGCGAGGCGGGTATATTTACCTAAAATATTTAAAACTCAGCTCCTGTTTCGTCTTAATTCCGGTATTGCGGGCCAATATCGGATTTCAATACCAGTATTGAAAATAATACCCTAGTTTTAACTTCAAAAGTTCTTTAAAACTTCAACATTTATTCAGCAAATAGGCCACCAGGGCACTTTTACACGTAAACATTGAATTTTACATAGAAGCAAAAATAATAACAATACATCAACAATTTTATAAATAACACAATAACACAAAAGGTAATGAACTAATGAAAGTGAGCATAGTAGCTGCCTCTAAGTAGGGTTGCCATATGGAAGAATTAAATGTCCTGATAAAAATCCTGACATCACCCTAAAAATCCGGACATTTCTTGTAACAGAGATTTGGCGTAGGCGTGTGTAAACTTTGTAGTAATAAATATATCACGTAAACATTTTTTTTAAGGTCATTCCTAAAAATCCGGACACTTGCCAAATCCGGCCGCAATCCGGACAAAAGGCCAAAAATCCTGACATGTCCGGACAAATCCGGACGTATGGCAACCCTACTCCTAAGGCCCAAGGTCCTACCTATATTACCTCTTCAGTTCGATGAAATTTAAATCCTATTCAATTGGAACATAGTCGCTTTTGCTTTGTTTCGTTAAATTTTCCAACAACTCGAATTCAACTCTATTTCCTAAACTATAGGTTCAAATATCAGTGGCAAATTTTGGATTTTTCATTTGTAAGGCTGGGCCTTAGGAGGATAGGTATAGTTCGTAGGTTTCTAATAGAGCCCGACGGCTAATCCTATTGTCTATTGTTAAGTAAAACCGCACGTGCTTCTTACCTGCAAAAAAGGGTCTCAATTTTATTATTCTATTTGGCACCTGAGCGCGGGCTAGTCCAACGCTCAAAAAAACCGGGCAAGTGCGAGTCGGACTCGCGCACGAAGGGTTCCGTACCATAATTCAAAAAAACGGCAAAAAAAAAACGGTCACCCATCCAAGTACTGACCCCGCCCGACGTTGCTTAACTTCGGTCAAAAATCACGTTTGCTGTATGGGAGCCCCACTTAAATCTTTATTTTATTCTGTTTTTAGTATTTGTTGTTATAGCGGCAACAGAAATACATCATCTGTGAAAATTTCAACTGTCTATCTATCACGGTTCGTGAGATACAGCCTGGTGACATACGGACGGACGGACGGACGGACGGACGGACAGCGGAGTCTTAGTAATAGGGTCCCGTTTTACCCTTTGGGTACGGAACCCTAAAAACCAGTGTAGGTGCGCTCTCCGATAACGCGAACAAAGGACGCATCTCGATGACACATTTTAGACTGGTTCTGTAGCGTTCGACTCGCCGGCACTCAGTAACCGAAGTACTGTACTTTTTATGCAGGTGGTTGTGGCACGTGGCACGAGCGGTTTTACTTAACAATAGACAATAGGATTAGCTGTCGGGCTCTATTAGAAACCTACGAACTATACTAGGTATTAACCATTGATCGCGTGTATAAATGACCTGCAACGCTCATTCATAAGCAATATTGCTGGCAGTGAAAGTAGCCAACTGGTTACACAAGGCTGATCGAGATATCGGAGTAACACGTGATTGTAACGTAACACCCACGTTGGAACGATTAGGTCAGGGGGCCTAAAGTCGCCTCCAGAATCTCGCGAACTAAATTGACATGAGTTTGACAAATAAAATGATACCAGGAATAGCAAAGAAAAAATAGTCACGAGTATATGTCGATAAAATTATATCGATAAGTAAGATATTACCCATGTGATAATTGTTTAGGGGTCACAAACGATTTCGATTTATATGAATGTGACGAGAAAAGTGGTGGATTCGATTGTAAAATTGTGACGTTACCGATCAAATCAGGAGGTGCGGATGCGAAATTGACAAATTTCAATGTTAGTATGCAGGTTTGGGGGCAAGTTATTTATTTCAAGATCTCGGTTGTCGCCATACCTAAATCTAAAATTGGTGATATAATTTTGAACATGTGGTCGGTAGATGAGATTGATTCATAATGAGATTGATTGTAAAATTCTGACCTAATTGTCAACTTGAATGTTCATTTTAGGGAATTAGGCAATAGGGATCACCGAGACGATTTAATTTTTGCGTCCACACCACACAAATTAAATGAGAAATTAATCACATTGTACGTAATATCTCTCCGTCTGAACTGGCCTTATTTGTATTTTGAGCCAAAATCACTGTTTCTATGTTATCACCTAAATTGTTACTCTAGCTGTAAGTTTTCCTAACAAATAAAACAAAATAAATAAAATAAAATATTTATTTAATTACAATATATAATATATATAATATAATTCAGCCTATATACGTCCCACTGCTGGGCCCAGGCCTCCTCTCATGCGCGAGAGGGCTTGGGCTATAGTCACCACGCTAGCCCAATGCGGATTGGGGACTTCACATACACCTTTGAATTTCTTCGCAGATGTATGCAGGTTTCCTCACGATGTTTTCCTTCACCGAAAAGCTAGTGGTAAATATCAAATGATATTTCGTACATAAGTTCCGAAAAACACATTGGTACGAGCCAGGATTTGAACCCGCGACCTGCGGATTGAAAGTCCGACGTCATATCCACTCAGCAACCACCGCTTCGATTAATTACAATATGTTTATCCCAATATCCTTGTCTCTATTACTATAAAATTGCACAATTTTCGAAATATCAAATAATATTTGTAAAATAACTTAACAAAATTACTTAAAGATACATTTTAACAGACCGCGCAATAGTAGCGCCCCTAGCGGTGAATTTTCGCGATATTCTCTAATTCAAACTTTCTTGAAAATATCGATATGAACAGCACTGGCCAAACTGTGGTATCATTTGTGCACATTGACCTGTCAATTTAGTTCGCGAGATTCTGGAGGCAACTGTAGCTATGGTTGGTATTCCATCTGTCCAATATCTTGGTCCAATGTGTTATTTACGTCTCACATTTTGCTTAGTGAGAGAGTGAGATGCAATACACATTGGACAAGTGGAATACCACCCTAACCAACCTTGAAAGTTGTATAAAAGCTTTGCACATAGTATTAAAAATTACTTACACTCTTACTTAGTTAATCATTCACTTTATTCATCATAGCATGAATAACTGCCGAATGTACTACATAAATTGGTTTGATTTTTTTTTATCACGATACCTTAAAAATACAAAACCGGATAAATTTTGGCTTGTAATGTATTTAATGATATGTGAGCTGTCACATCACATGCGCTACTCATTACAATTCCATACATTACAACCGGCCTTTGCACGCGCGCCCTGCATTACCCAACCGTTGTGGTTCGGCCTCTTACGACTCGGCCACGACATTGCGCGACTTGCGACGGCGGCAGCGACAACCGTAGGTTGGAGCGAGACACAGCGATCGGACCTTTCGTTCCCACCTGGTTGCCGCGGCCGTCACCAGTGTTTGCATTTTACTTCGAATTTTGAAATATTGCGTTCATTCCTGAGTTATTAACACGATCGTGTTAAGTCACGGAAAGGCATATCGTAGAAAACGGATATTACACCTTATAATAAAGGAATAAATGCCATTATCGCATGCATGCCAAAGGGCATTGATCTGTATAAGTAGTTGTTATCACTTAGGCTCGCAAAGTGCAAGGGGATATTGATAACATAACGCACTGGGTTTGTTTGTTGTTATGGCTGAATATGTATACATTTCCGATCTTATGTAAAGGGTGTAAGGTTGGAAATAGAATACGTTTTCGTATGAATATGTATACGCTCTGGATCTTATGTCTAAGGAGTAAGGTTTGGAATAGAATAAGTTTTCGTAAAGATCTAACGGGTCACCCTCAGGAGTAGGTAGTAGGTGGGTACTTAACCTTTGTCATTATAGCTATAACTTCTGCATGCTCTGCGTACATCACATATGTATAGGTAGGTTAACAAGTGGGTACCTAGGTAGTAAGTACCTAATAGGCCTTTTCATCTGTGTCAGATGTTTTAAGCAGCATCCTGGTGACGACACTTTTGTTCGTGGCTGTACAGTCCTATGCGAGAGGGGATCCCGCGTCCACACACGCGGCAGGTGTATGCTCCCCCAGATGGGCGGGGGTTGGAGGCCTGCTCGTGGCGTCTCATGCGCAGTATATACATAGGGTCAGATATGTGCAACATAATAACAGTCAATGACGAAATGAAAATTAAGGGAAAACCATAATTTTAGATTAGTTTATATGAATCATTTGCCGCGCCGCCGGTCGCGTGCGTTCAGTCCACAGGCTCCACAGCCTCAGGGTGTACTTATAATTATCCTATTGGTAGTGAGGGCACAACACCACTGTTAAAATGTAACGGTAGTAGACGATAGTGATAGTGGTAGACCTTTTTATGTACGAGGAAGCTGGGCGTGCGCGACATTGCCGAAAAAATGCAGGAGAGCAGGCTGCGATAGTATGGTCACGTAAAAAGAAATCCTTCTGGCTACGTAGGAAATTTGGCAGTACATCTTTCCATCCCAGGTCGAAGATCTAGAAGATGGAAGGATGTAGTGCTAAAGGACATGAGTAAGTGCAGGTTATCCGAGTACGATGTCGTGGACAGGGCGAAGTGGAGAAGGTTAAGTAGGAAAGCTGACCTGAGTGCTTTGAATGTCCACTACTAGACTCATCCATATCTTCTCCATCCCAGGAAGGCAGCTGCGACTCCATCGGCAACGGCCCCGGCCGCCACAACGCCCACGGCGTCGACCTCAACCGCGACTTCCCCGACCAGTTCGACCGCCACCGCTCCGAGGATGAAGCTTATCTGTTCGGGCACCGGCAGCCTGAGACTGTAGCGCTCATGAAATGGGTCATGGGCAAGCAGTTTGTGCTGTCCGGCAATCTGCATGGAGGAACGGTGGTCGCTAGCTATCCTTATGATGACTTGAGGTTAGTAAACTGACTTTTTTTTCACAGTTAGACGGACGTTCAGATGATGCCTATCGGCAACTATTCTAAGATTAACGTGCTCATGAAATGGGTCATGGGCAAGCAGTTTGTGCTTTCTGGAAATCTTAAGGAGGCACTGTGGTTGCTCTTGCTAGCTACCAGTATGATTGACCTTATTGCAGCGGGAGAGTATCCACTATCCACTGATGATCATTTAAATCTCTTGCTCCGAGTTGGAGATATATCAAACATAAAAGTCACGTGAACATTACGTTTCATATTTCTCACATTAATTTATGTTTTTACAGGTCAGGCAAAGACTGTTGCGAGGAAAGCCAGTCGCCAGACGATGCGCTTTTCAAGCATCTTGCTTTGGTATACGCGTCCAAGAACGAGGTGATGCACCAAGGCGACACGTGCCCGCCTGAGAAATTCAAGGACGGCATTACTAATGGTGCCGATTGGTATTCTGTTAAAGGTTCGTTGAAATCGACTGTGTTATTTATTACAGTATATTTTAGAAGATAAATCCCATGTTGGTGTATATGCGTCCCAAAACGAGGTGATGCACCAAGGCGACACGTGCCCGCCTGAGAAATTCAAGGACGGCATCACTAATGGTGCCGATTGGTTATCTGTTAAAGGTTCGTTGAAATCGACTGTGTTAATTATTACAGTATATTTTAGAAGATAAATCCCATGTTGGTGTATATGCGTCCAAAAACGAGGTGATGCACCAAGGCGACACGTGACCCCCTGAGAAATTCAAGGACGGCATCACTAATGGTGCCGATTGGTATTCTGTTAAAGGTGAGTTGCAGTTTGAATCGTGTGGTCGCACGTCTTTCAACAGTTTGAATGTGCTTGTTCTATCTTAGAGTGCAAGGTGTCTAGAAACAGTCGATGCCTAATTGTAATATTATTGGTTCATCTTACTTTTGTTTTTAAATTGTTTGTAGTTTTGCAGTGACAGTATATAATACTGTTATGCTGTACAACTATTTTGAAAAAAAAGAAAAAAAAATGGTGGTGAAATGGCCCCCTAGGTACTTCAGCTGTCACAAATGCGGTCGGATATGCCGGTTCCGTATTGGTACAGTACAGATACTACTTAAATCATCTGTCAAGAGTCTACTTTACTTTAACATTTTGACATGTCATAAAATGATTAACTCAAACTTTTTCCAATTCTCCATTTTCCAGGTGGCATGCAAGACTTCAACTACCTCCACTCCAACTGTTTCGAAGTGACCTTCGAGCTCTCATGCTGCAAATATCCTGCTGCCGCTGAATTGCCTCGCTTCTGGAGATTAAACAAGGATGCCATGCTGTCGTTCATTGAGCAGACTCATACAGGAGTCAAGGGATTCGTGGTTGATGAAGATGGTGAACCTATTAAGGTAACATTTCAAATGTTTCCACTACATTCACTTCAACTGCATCGAAGGGAGCCTTGAGTTTTAATGCAAGTATTCTATGGTCGTTGAACTGCCTCGCTTCTGGAGATTAAACAAGGATGCCATGCTGGCGTTCATTGAGCAGATACACACAGGAGTCAAGAGATTCGTGGTGGATGAAGATGGAGAGCCTATTAAGGTAACATTTCAAATTCCAACTCCTGTAGCTTTTACCTACTTAAAATGAAATACTCGACAAGATCCTGTTTTAACAGTCAAAGAAAATTTTCGCCGTCTTGGATTCCAAAATCGTCATAATTTTTGTAATCTGCACCCCCGAGAACCTAAAAAACGATATCCATGATGACTTTTGGAATTGACCTTTAACCTGTACTTTACATGTTTCCTCGCTTCTGAAAGTTGAACAAGGCTGCAATATTGACTAATATTGATATAGCAGACACGTAAACACAGGCGTAAACGATTCAGGGTCGAAAAAAAGTAGTGCAGATAAATAATAGAATTTTATGAAACGTAACAAAACGCTGGTGGCCTAGCGGTAACAGCGTGCGGCTTTCAATCCGGAGGTCGCGGGTTCAAACCGAAACCCCGGCTCGTACCAATGAGTTTAACGGAACATATAAAATATGTACGAAATATCATTTGATATTTACCAGTCGCTTTTCGGTGAAGGAGGTGTGAGGAAACCGGACTAATCCTATTAAGGCGCGGTGTGTAGTAAAATGCGCTTTTTTGTCACCATATTTACAGACTTTTACGAGGAATTCATGCATTATTTTCTAGTATGTATAACTTCAGTCCTTGAACTACGTTATTGCTTGTCAGAAACACGACGGCTCATAATTTTCTCGATAGAATCTTAAGTTGAAAACATGCCTAACACTGTCTTTATTTCCTTATGTTAGAAGTACTACGACGAAAATGTATATGAAACTTACTTCAGTCGATAGCTTTTAAGTAAATCTTCATTATTGCTTGTCCTTTAATCGAAACGTTAATGTTTTCATTCATCATTTGATGAATTCAACATTTTGCTTACTAAATTACACCCTACGCGGCAATACCTTGCGCCCATTCCTCACGCCAGTACGCCCGTGACCACTGTCGGCGTCGGACCTATGCTAGTTTAGCGGACGTTTCATAAAATGGGTAATCACAGTATAAATACGCAAATATGTTATACACACAATGTTTTTCAACATGCTTACGAAGAAAAGCAAAATAATTCTTAAATACGGTGACATTTCAGACATTCGTCCGTCATATTGTCATTTTATAACAAGTTGGGCAGCAAAGGCACACACCCATCTAACCAATCCGGAATTCAGTCACGATTGATAAATTGTGTAAACATATTTTAAAAAGCTATAAAATTAATCAAATTGAATAATTTTTAAACATAGATATACAAGATTCAAATATTTTAGACTGGTCATATTTTTCATAATATCGATTTCGACTGGCAAATCGTATTACTTTTTGGCAACCGGGTTTTTTAACCTAATTAGACCCCGCTGAATCAGAATTTGCCGGTTGCTTGATCGAATTCTTGACCGGAAGTGGAAGTTGATTTGATATTAAAGGACCCTTTTTTTAGTTTTTCGTAAATAACTCTTAAACGGTGGCGCATAGCAAAACATATTCTATTACATAAGTAATCTGCATAAAATTGCCTACAAGAAAGATTTAGTACAATTTTTTGCTAGGATCAATATTCAAAGAGATATTAACGCGGGAAATTCAATTATAATCACTTCTAAGGTCCCTTTTTTTAGTTTTTCGTAAATAACTCGTAAACGGTGGCCAATATCAAAAAATGTTGTAAAACGTTAATAATTTACACAAAATTTTGTACAAAAAAGATATAGTATACTTTTCGCAGGGATCAATATTTAAAAAGATAATAAAGAAGGAAAGTTAATTATAATAAATTCTAAGGTTCCTTGTTTGTATTTTTTCGTTAATAATTTGAAAAGTATGACTCATTGCAAAAAAAATCTTATACATAAATAAAAACTTACCCGCTGCTTTGTCTTTTTAGGGTTCCGTACCCAAAGGGTAAAACGGGACCCTATTACTAAGACTTCGCTGTTCGTCCGTCCGTCCGTCCATCCGTCTGTCACCAGGCTGTATCTCACGAACCGTGATAGCTAGACAGTTGAAAATTTTCACAGATGATGTATTTCTGTTGCCGCTATAACAACAAATACTAAAAACAGAATAAAATAAAGATTTAAGTGGGGCTCCCATACAGCAAACGTGATTTTTGACCAAAGTTAAGCAACGTCGGGCGTGGTCAGTACTTGGATGGGTGACCGTTTTTTTTTGCTTTTTTTTTGTTTTTTTTTGCATTATGGTACGGAACCCTTCGTGCGCGAGTCCGACTCGCACTTGCCCGGTTTTTTTTGTCATTACAATCTTTAAATGCTTGACTTTTACTCGTCAATTCAAAATTAGAAAAATAGTAAGTATTACAGTTAGAGTTATAAATTGTTATAATTCTTTCTTGTGAAGACAGCTAATTTTATGTACTTATTGGTGCTATGCATAACTCAATAGTCCCACAAATTATCTTAGCTTTGCTAGTATTCTTCCTTATTTTCACTACCTACTTGCCCGAAATTGACTGCTAGAGTTAGACCAAGTCTGCAACGATTTTGATAGCATAGGAAGTGCAAGTGTTATTCATAATTTCAAAGAAGATTGACGTTTGAAATAACACTTGCACTGCGTGTGCAATCAAAATCGTTGCAGATTTTTCTTGGTCTAGCTCTATTACATTTTTAATGTCTATTAGTATAAGTACTATTTTTTGTCTCATAATAATTTGGTATCATTTGATTAGATTCTCAGTTTGTCGCGGTATACACTTATATTGTATATAATTAATAATTATTTACACTCGCCGTCTTACCTACCATTTTTAATTTCATTAAGTACTCATCAAAATTCGAATTTGCTAATAAATCTTATTCAATATTAATTGCCGGAAAAAATCCCGGAACTGACAATTCAGAATACCGATGTCGTCAGAATAAGGACGTAGACGTGCTGCGCGGGAATGGTGCGGTGCGCCGCGCGGGGCGCCCGCCTGCCCGTTCTACCACGCGTCTGCTTCACCCCCTTGAAAACGTAAAACTCGAGTATAAGAGCGCCTTAAGGCCTAGTTTCCCCTCTGGGTCTGGGGTTGGAAGGTCAGATGGCAGTCACTTTCATAAAAACTAGTGCCTACGTCAATTCTTGGGATTAGTTGTCAAGCTGACCCTAGGCTCCCATGAGCCGTGGCAAAATGCCGGGATAACACGAGGGTGGTGATGACGATGAAACGTAACAAAACCTGAACGATTTATAACGTTGCGTGATTTCAGAACGCATTCATCAAAGTGGAAGGCGTGCCCCACTTCGTGAAGACGACGGAACTGGGAGAGTTCTGGAGACTATTGCTGCCGGGACAGTACAACATCACCGCTTTGGCTCAAGGGTACATTTTCTACCTTTTTGTTTTAAAACGGACTTCCACGTTTAGAAAGAGGAAGACCTCACTTCGTCGAAATCTTTATTTTATTTTTAGGGTTCCGTACCTCAGAAGGAAAAAACGGAACCCTTATTGGATCACTCATGCGTCTGTCTGGCTGTCCGTCTGTCACAGCCTATTTTCTCGGAAACTACTGGACCAATTAAGTTGAAATTTGATACACGTATGTAAATTAGTGACCCAAAGATGCACATGTTTTTTTTATAATTTTAAAATACATAGGTTCGAAGTTATTTAAGAAAATAGCCAAAAAATGACTATTCGCCCCCCTTTATCTCCGAAACTACTGGGTTTAAGATTTTGAAAAAAATACACAAAATAGTTCTTTACCTGTAGATGACAGGAAAACCTATTAGAAATGTGCAGTCAAGCGTGAGTCGCACTTATGTACGGAACCCTAGAAACGCGAGTCCGACTCGCACTTGGCCGGTTTTTTTTTATGTGTTGCCCGAGTTTTAGGAAACATCTTGACCGATTTGATAATAATTATTTTCGATACAAGTGCGAAAAATAGGAAATTCGTACGTGTATTGTCATGTACTATTTTATATTTGAAAGGCAAGTAGTGGAGTAAACGAAGCAAGATGTTGTATGGAGACCCATGCATTAATTCCTCAGTCGATGAAATTTTGCTTGGTTATTGTATAGTATGAGCCGAAACTAACATATGAAATATCCAAAAAAAAAAACACTCCTAAGTTAGGTTTTTATACGTAAAAATACAAATCTGTTTATATATTGAACCGAGTAATTCCTCCGTCCAAAATTATTTTACCAAATAAGTTATTTGTATCAGCATGTGATACTAGAAAAAAATCAAAAACTTTTGTCAAACATGAGAATATTTTTTTATGATAATTCCTTTTTTTGGTGCTCATTTTCATCGGAAAATTGCTCTGTCAATTTTTTCTTCTTATATGATCTTAGAATATAATTTAGCGTAGAGGGTAAGAAAATCCAAAAAAAATGCATACCCAAATTTATGTATTTTAGAACTATTAAAAACTGAGAGTGGAAAATTTCTCAGCCTGATTTCTTTTTAAATATATACTGAGTAGTCACGTATACACTTAAATCCAAAATATCCAAAAGAAATATCATCCAGGACACCGAAATTTTGGAAGCGAAGGTAAATCCATCCCGCGGTTACGCAATAATGTACCGTCTTCCTTTAGCAGCTTAGTGCAGATTAGCGTCCTTGTGCTTCTAGTACGACCCGACCGCGTGACCCGCAGCCTGCACTTAATGGCTCCTCTACACGATGGGCCAGCGCCGGCCACTCCAAGGGACGCAGCCATGCGGTAGAATGAGATAGCAATATCACTTGCTCCCTCTAACGCTTAAATGCGTCCCTTGGAGTGGCCGGCGCTGGCCCATCGTGTAGAGCTGTAGAGGAGCCATAAGAAGGGAGTTGTCGTTGTCACTAGTGTGTGATTCTTTACACTACATTTAGTGATTTTTTGCGTTTTCTTTGTACCGAATAATATAATTATATTAACGTAGTTTCATATAACTTTGATTAGAATAATATCACGCTAAAGACGTTAATAACAACCGACATCAAATACACTACTAAACCATTACGACCAGTTTTGACATTGACAATAAGGTTGAAACGATAAAAAAAAACTATGGGACGATAATCCTTCGCTACATTTTTTAAATTTGCCGCCTTTTTCTACTGACAAGATTTGCTTGACCAAGTATATTTTACAAAAAAAATATTGCAGCAGTGGCAACATTGTAGTAAGTTTTTTTGGTCTTGAATTACGTTTTTTAGTATAGAAAAGCAGCAAGCCGCCACCGCCGGGTAGTATAGGGCGAGGCGCGGCGCGCGCGCGGGCGGCGGCCGGTACCGCTCACGCACCCCGCTTGTACTCCGCTCCCTACACACTGTTCCCGTTATGTTTCGTTTTTAATGCGCTCGTTATTTTTTTGGATGTTTTTATAGATGAATGGAAAGAAAACTGTGAACTTAATTCAATAAATAAAATGGATAGAGAAATTTTCCACAGCGAGTAAAAAGGCAATTTCTGAAAATAGTATAGTTACGTGGTAATTTTTTTGGATTTTCATTTTGTAGATATAAAACGGCAATAAGCTGGCATTCCAGTGAAAAAATTAGACTGAGCAATTTTCCGGTCCAAGACACACCAAAAAATTATATTTTATTAATATTGGTATTTCTGCTGGGTTATTTTTTTGGATATTTCATATATTGTTGCAATACGTTACATGAATATGTCCGGTGAAGAAAGTTTGAACGGAGCATTTTTCTGTAAAAAGATATTAACGATTTGAGACTTTAGGTATTTACTTTAATTCTATTATTATTATTCTTTGGATATTTATACAATACTTATTATTTATTGATACTTTATCATACTGTAAAGTTTTTTCTGGCTGAGGAATTACTGCGGGGTCCACTACCTTTATTTACTACATTAAAGTAACTTGTCTATTTTCTCTCATAAAGCGACATCTCATAAAATGATGTAATAATAATAACAAAGCCATTTATTCCGAACGATATAAATTACACTTGATTTTTTTTCATTTTTTTATAATATATCCCTCAGTTCGGTGTGCCGTAAGGCATAGGCCTCCTCCAACTGTCTCCATTGGGCTCTGTCTGCAGCAACCCTCATCCAGTATGGCCCCAGAGTCAGACAGATGTCATCTTTCCATCTTGTGATTGGATGTGCTTGCTTTCTAGTACAGCCTCTAGGGTACCATAGAGTAACCTGTTTGCTCCATTATTCTATTGGGCAGCGTAGCATGTGGCCTGTCCATCCCCACTTTAGATGGTCAATGCGAGCAAGTATGTCGGTAATCTTTGTTTTCTTTCTTATTTCTGAGTGTCTGATCTTATCTGATAGTTTGAATGATGTGATACATACTAATTTGTGAAATCGTATCTTTCCTTTTTCGTAAATCACGTGGGAACAAATACGTTTGGTATACTTTATTTCTCCTATATTTATATTACACTAGCGACCCGGCCCGGCTTCGCACGGGTTACACAAAACCTTAACAAATGAAACACCTTCCTCAGGAATCAATAGGTGAAAAACGCATGAAAATCCGTTCAGTCGTTTATGAGTTTATCGCGAACATACATAGACACAAACAGACAGACGCGGCGGGGGACTTTGTTTTATAAGGTGTAGTGATATTTTTTTCATCTTTCCAGCTTCGAATCCCCAACCCCGACCACCGTAACAGTGCCCAGTAATCAGACCGAAGCCGTGCCGCTGAAGCTGGTGGTCCGCCGGCGCGCCGTCGGTAAGTCCCGTCGTATAGATAAATATGACAACGCGGCTTCTTCGTTAGGTCTGTGTTGGGTGTTGATGCTTAATGCTATCTTCATTTATATTATAAAGGGTTAAAAATTAGGATTAATGTATTTTTAACAACTCTCTGTCTCTGTCTTACATAATAAGAAGAAAACAAGAGAGCTATAGTCTGTCAAGCAAAGTATGGCAGTAGCAATGTGAAGTAAGGCAACACTCAAAGAGCAGTATTGCGCTAAGAAAAGCAGCAATGTATATCGAACCAAAACATGTAATTATCATAACCTCCAATTTTACAAATATTTACGATTAACGAGCATGGTTGTACATTGTAGGTAGGGTTGCCAGATGGAAAGACGCTATTATCGGGAAACAATATCAATTTTTCGTGATTTCGGGACTTAGTCGGGAAAAAAAATACATTCAATTTAAAGTAATTGTATTGTATATTTTACATTATTGGCACTACGTCAGCTCGCTCGCTCGACGACAGTTCGGAACTTGAAATTATTGTTTTATAACGTGAAGCTGTTTTTCGGGAAAATTTTCACTTTGTCGGGAATCGGGAACACATGCTAAAAATCGGGAGAATCCCGCCAAATCCCGACCATCTGGCAACCCTAATTGTAGGCCTATTGTCAGGGCGTTAGAGTGCGTGGTCAGATATTTTTGAGCACCTCGGCCGTCCCGATATATCTGATGGCGACTGTACATTGGACCTAACGGGGATATAACATCCTCATACATGTTGTGTCGACATAAAAAAAATGTATGACAATGTACCAATTTGTGTGTGTGAGAGACAAAATGTTCTCTACAATTAATTTATTGTTGCTCAATTTTCGTGTCAAATATTTCCTTTAAAGTCTAGGGAGTTAGATTAGGTTATACGTGGGTATTGATTCTTAAGAAATGGGTAGCCAGGGGCTCGTTAATTATTAGTAAATTTTATTTTAAAATTTTATTATTAAGACGAAAGTGGAGGACTCGCGCCAAATCGCCTTTTCATACAAACGTAATAGTCCACATTTTCCGCCATTGTCATTGTATTAAAATAACATTATTGAAAATCATCATCATCATCATCATCATATCAGCCAGAGGACGAACGACGTTATTGAAAATATTATTATAAAAGTTTGGAGCATTTAATTTTTTTTATGAAATCTGTTTTTCGCTCCTAATTTTTGCTATTATTAAAAAATCGAAATAAATCAAACGTAGGAGCATAGCTATGGTAAATATACACCAAATTATGTAGAAACATTTTGCATAATGTCAATATCCAGAGAGGAAAAATGGGGACTACATTTGTATTGTATGGAGAAAAGGCTGTCCCCTTTCCTTTTAAGGAACATATATGACTATTACTTAGTTTGTATGGATTATTTTAAGATTTCGTGATAATAATGCATTTTTTTACATTTAGTGAATACTTTTAACATTCCTAAACTTGTGCCAAAAATACGTTGGTTACATCACGTCATGAATTAATGATTACTCATGACATGATCAAAGCAATAATTACAATTAAGCGTTTAATTGTTTAGCTTAGTACAAAGTATGGTCAATAAGAATAATTATTGCAATATAATATTTAAAACTTTCGCGTTTTGAACACATATTAACTCACATTTATAGACAGGTCTATCGCGAAATTATTTTACTACCTTTATCACATTCATTGCCATTAAGTGCTACGGGTTACGCTCGTAGCGCTTAGCCACGTCTTTGCCGTATGGAGCGCGTAGTCGCTACGAACAGTGTACCCGACAGTCGGGTTCTTGGCCCTGAATGTGTTATTTACCGACGTTTCGACACAGGTTTCACTGGTCGTGGTCGCGGTTAGCCGCCGCGTTAATTCGCGATAGACCCCGTCTAAAAATGTGAGTTAATATGAATAATGATTGGTTAGTAAAATGAAATATTGCAAAATGAATGCATCCTATTATCCTCCTACGGCTCACGGTCCTATTTATAACCTGCTAAATAAATTTAATGAAATTTAAATTGTTTTCAATTTAAATAGGTACAGTTGAATTTGCTGTTTTCTTTAGTTTTCAAATAAAACAAGATCAACTATTTTCTGCACTATAGGTTAATATTGCATTGGCTGGATTTTTTCTTGTGTGCCTGGGCCTTAGGAGGTAATTTTGTTATATTTCAAATGAGTATAATGACGAATTAGATGTTAACAATTATTTTATTTACTAGGTCAATTAAGATGTTTCTCAAAGTGTCACAATATTTAAAAGTTATATGAATAAAAAAACAACCTTTGCAATCATATAATATATTTATACCCTTGGACTAATTTAGAGGACCACAAAAATAGTAGATTGTACAACAAGGGCATAAAGTGACCCATTTTTACCCGAGGCAATTTTTTGGTCTGAGCGAAGCGAAGACCAAAATAGTAGAAGAGGGTAAAAATGGACATTTATGCCCTTGTTGTACACTCTGCTTTTCACTTCGATTGCGAGGAAAATATACAAAAAATCAAATATTTTAGGTTATTTTAACGTATTTATTCAAGACTAAAGAAAATTGTTCTTGGGCCGGTCGGAGGCGCGGGGCACGCCGATCGGGAGAGCGCCGGTCGGGGGCGCGCCGGCAGGGCTGGCAGTTTGTATGGCAGAATTTGGACTTTATTGCTAAGTCAATAAGGGTCGTAATAGATGATTTTACTTTATGCGCTAGAACATAAAATGCGATTTTATGTCGTCTACGCACGACATAAAGGTGCACTTTTTGAGCATGAGAAGTGAAAAAGTTCATATACTCATTTTGAAATTACTTTAGGTGCTGTAATCCAGTAATTAAACCTTTTTTGCGTTCCTTTAAATTTGTCCATGAGTATATTTAGTTGCTATTCTAAAATAAAATATAGACCGAGGAAATACGGACTACATTTAAATTAAACGTGGCCTTCCATCAGAGTAGGGTCCTGATTCTTCATGTTCCAACCCTTCTCTAATAGAAAGCAAATGTTAAAATACGAACTTGCAAAGGATGTTCCTGAAATATATGGGCGTTTCTATCAATAAAATTAAATATTAAATCATAGTATTGGAATTATCACAAAAGAAATACTAAGTGGAAAATATATGTCGTAAATTTAACAGCTAAAATAGATGGCGCTATACGTTTTTTTGTAACTAGAAAGTCGAACGTTGGCGCTTGAAAACGTGAATATGTACTGTACGGAACAGCGCCGACTACTTCAGCTGTCAAATTTGCGAGTACACTACCTACTATATTACATTACTTTACGCGTTTTCCTATTTTTTTATGTATGACAGAAACACCTAATTATAGTGACGTTCTCAACCAAAAGGAACCACACTGTCGCTTGCCATAGGACTCTCTGACAGGTTATTTGTATAAAGATACAAGCAAATTTCGTCTTTATAATAAGCGACAAATTGGTACCTTTGGATTGAGAACGTCACATATAGAAAATAGCACAACTAAGATACAAAAAATATACTTACAAATAAAAAAATGTAAATAGTACACTTACTAACCCGCTGTTTTAATTAAGAATTTTCTTAATTTCTTTCTTTTTTGCTTTTTTTGCATGCTCTGAAGGTTTGCCTGGACTTTTTCTTTTCTTTTAGTAATCCCTTTTCTTTTCTCTTTAGTTTTACCCTTATATACAATACAGATGTAGTGCATAATTATTATCCATCGTATTTTCACGGAAACGTACGAACGTGTCTTGCTATTTCAGTACCGAGACTGTACAGTCACCTGCAATAATATATTACTCTTCGAAGGCCGCAAAAATATGTGACACTCTCTTATGGCTCTACAAATAAGTTCGTGTCAGATATTTTTGCGGCCTTCGTTGTGTAACATATTATTGCAGGTGACTGTACAAAAAGTACTGACGTTGACTGAAGTAGCATGACAAATACTCGTACGAACGTTTCCGAGAAAATACGATGGAATACAATTTATGCACTACATCTGTAATCACTCGTGTGTGAAAATCAATTCTAACTATAACACGACAAGGTTGTTATTTGGCTGGCAATTACTTTTGGGAGTTGACGAGTAACAGACGATCTATGATAAATGTCAAAACCAATCTTCTGTACAGGGTGCGTACAAGATGCCAATCCTTAACGCTCGGTAGCGAACGAAACGCAACTGTCCGTGTCGCACTCATATGGAAGAGTAATAGAGAGAGATAACGACGATACTTTTGAGCACATCGGCATCTCCGATATATCTGATGACGAAACGTGAATTTTCTGCAGATTCGCAGGTATATGAGTTTCTTTTTCTGTGTTAAATGGTTAAAAATATGCCCAGAAAAATAATAGTCAGTTTTAAAGGCCGAATATTTCTAATACACAAAGTTTGTATGGGAGAGCCCGTGGAATGCGTCATGAGATTTTGCTAAATTTTAAATAATTAAAAACGCAAGCTGAAAATCGAGAAAAAAATATATTTTATTAACAATTTATGTTGGTATAGGTATACATAACGTTTTAGAACCACTTTGGCAAACTAATTACAGACAACCGCATATAAATCGTTTAATCCGTTTTGTTACATAAAAATATTCGTTTTTAGGGCCACAAACGAACAACTACTAAACGCATTTAGTTTAATACCTTTTTGTTGTTTAACAACATAATTAACATCTAAGAATTAATATGAATAAACACAGAAAACTACATTATTTTTTTCCTCTTGCTTCATACTAATCTGGACTTACAGTAAGTACAATACTTAATTAATACTTCTTTACACACTAATCTTCCATTTCTAAATAACTAAAATTGTATATATTAATTAGGCATAAAATGAAACATAACATACCAGCAATTAAGTTGAACACCCTATCTTTACAGGGAGAGTAAAGTAACATACAAAAACTTAAGTCCAAAATGCTATCTTTACAGGGAGAGTAAAGTTACAAAACATAGAAGTCCCTGAAGTAGTCATCAGTGAAGAAAAACCGGGTAAACCATTCATTCTTTAAACATTAATTAGTTAACTGCACTCTTTTACAACTTTCACTTGAGTAAACTCATAATTTTGAAGGTAATAAGGAATCGGACGCAATGTGCCATGTCCCGTAGTATCAGGAGGACAAATTCTGTCCCTAACTCGCGCCATACGTTGACAGATATGCCCACTAACATGTCTAAACGGCACAGTTGGAATAAAAAATAAAAAATGGTGTATACTGCATGGTTACCTAAAATATCGTAAAAAACGACTTTGGTTCTTGTTTCATATAAAAAAACATAATCATACATTGCACCTTATATTATGACAGCAATGACAGCAATAAATAAAAGTTTAGTTACCTACCACACATGCATGAAGTGGCGGCTTAAATAGCCTCGAAATTCAAGTCCTGCCCCGTTTATCAAAAGCCTGTAACTTGTAATACAAGTGGAAGTCCCTTTCTAACATAAGCTGTCGAATAGTGACATCCGCTTTTATCACAAGTTACAAGCTTTTGAGAAACGCCCCAGCACTATGAATAAATATATTTGTATTAGCAGTTTAAGTACCACAGATAACAAAAAATCTAGCTGCCACAGATAGTCCAACAATAAAGTCCACATTCGTTTAAAAACCAACTTAGCTAGCACAGTCTAATAATAACAGTGCAATATCAACCCAACGCCCCATAAAATAAAGTCCACGTTCCCGGGCAAATCTCCAGAGCAAAACCAACACCGTCGTGACGTGCCCAATCTGCCTGCAGCGGATTTCACCCACCACGACTATCTGAAGATGGAGAGCTTCCTCAAGGACCTGGCGGCTTTGTATCCGAAGATTACGAAGCTCAGCAGTATTGGGAAGAGTGTGGAAGGAAGGGAGCTGTATGTGTTGGAAGTGACGAGGGATCCTGGGAGACATATTCCTGGTAAGAATTATGGAAAACTTTCTTAACTATAGTATCATATATTGAGAGGCTGCAACGACTTGTTTGTAAAACTGTGGAAGGCATAATGTTGTTTTACAAACAAGTTAGAGTTAGACCAAGAAACGTCCGCAGCGATTTTGATAGCCCACGGAGTGCAAGTGTTATTTATACGTCATAATAAATAAATATTTAAATATTATAGGACAATTTTACACAGATCAATCTAGACCCACGGTAAGCTCAATAAGGCTTGTGTTGTGGGTACTAGACGACGATATATATAATATATAATAATTTCATAGAAGTTTGACATTTAATATAACACTTGCACTGCGTGGGCTATGAAAATCACTGCAGACTATTCTCGGTCTAACTCTATCTACAGAAAACTTTCATTTATAGTCAGTCGAACGAATTTGTCAGTGGCTCCAAATTCAAAATTAGCCACTTTTTTTTCTAATTGCCTATTCTACTCATAAATTTATTTACGATACTATTATTATTATTTGTATGTCTTTCCCATCACGGAACAATGGTATTCCGGACCTTTGGGAGGCGTGCGCGGAGCCGAAGCCAACACGTAGAGGCCCTTTTGACACTTTAATGAAATGTAAGGGGTACACCGAGCGGAGGCTGCCCTTGCCCGTGTCATGGGACGCACGCAGAGGCAGCACCCGCCAGGGTGTAAGGACTATTGAGAGTTGATGGAATCTAAAATGAACTAGGTTATTGGGTGAAAGCGATGGACTAAGAACTGAGCTATGGAGTAAAAAACCGGACGCCTGCCTAATAAAACGGTATGCAATTTTATTTCCGGCAGACGGTGACTCGCCCTCACAAGGTGGGCCCCCACAAAAAGCGACATCTAGGATGGCTCAAGGGCAACACCGGTGTGAGCGGCTCAGGGGTGTAGAGAGGTGTGCGCCGCTTTCTACCCAGTGGCTGTTAACAGCCACTGTGCCAACTCGCGTCTTATGCATATTTCACTTCCACCCCTGGAGCTTATAGCTCTGACGACTCCACTCTGGCCGGCCGGCTAAGGCAAGCCAGAGGCAGAGAATCCTGTCCCACCCACCCTCCTTGCGGGTAACAGAACTCTCCAGGAGCGCTCGGGTACGTGAGGTCGCTAATCCCCAACAGCTCGCCACAAGCTGCCCTGCGTTGACTGATTGCACTGGTAAAACCAGCGGGCGATGGGGTATTATTATTATTATTATTCTCTTTATTCAATTAGGGTCTTAGGTTAGGGTTTTACAATGTGAGTATAAAAGTAAAATATAAAAACACTTACAAAACATAACAAAAATATATAAACACATTATAAAAAACCTAACCTAGGGTGCCGCCGGCAGCGGGGCAGGGTCCAAGCTGCCGGTGGTCAGGGCCGCAGAGTGAGGAATCGACGTACTATACGCGCCGTGTCCAAAATTACCGCCTTCTGCATCTGACCCTTGATCCAACCACCCAGCGAGAGTCTCTCTAGGTGTTGGTCGAGACTCTTCGCTATGAGACCGTTCGCTGACACGACTATAGGAACAATGATCGTCGAGTCAACATCCCACATAGCGGTTATCTCGTGGGCTAAGTCTAGGTACTTGCTGGACTTGTCCTTCTCGGCCTTCACGAGATTCTCATCATGGGGGATGGTGACGTCGACGAGCACGGTCCGGCGCTGCGATCGATCTATCAGCACGATGTCAGGCTTATTGGCTACAATAGTCCTGTCAGTGATGATAGATCGATCCCAATAGAGCGTGGCACGACCATTTTCGAGAACTGGCGCAGGTGAGTACTTGTAGTACGGCACTTCGCGGTCCACAAGGCCGTATAGGAGGGCAAGTTGCTGGTGAATAATTCTGGCTACGAGGTTATGTCTGTGCAAGTACTCGCCGTTAGCAAGATGAGAACAACCGGAGATAATATGCCTGAGTGACTCTCCGGGACGGCGGCATGCCCGACAAATGTCGACCGTACCGTCCTTCAGGATATATTTCCGATAGTTGTTCGTCATCATCACTTCGTCCGCAATTGCACAGGCAAAACCCTCGGTTTCTCCGAAGAGGTCCCCGAATCGTAACCAGTTCACCGACGCGAGCAGGTCCACATCGGGTCCCGTGAGGGCCTTGTAGAACCGCCCGTGTAGCACCTTACTCTCCCATGCCGCCTTGCGATCCGCAGTACTTAGTACCACAGGTTTGCGCCAGTTCTCGTTTGCCAAGGAGAGCGGCGTGAGGTTCCTGTCTACTGCCACCACATCACGATGCATCCCACACTCGTTGTTAAGGAAATAATTCCTGAGATTGTACACCTCGCGGTTGTGGAGATCCTTGGCGTTTAGGAAGCCTCGGCCTCCACACTTCCGTGGGATGTACAATCTCATAACTGACGAGCGTGGGTGTAGCATGCGATGTGTGGTGAGCAGTGACCGGACCCTCCGATCCAGGGCGTCCAGCTCGGTCTGAGTCCACCTTAGTATGCCAAAGGAGTATGTGAGTAGGGGCATTACCCAGGCGTTGAAGGCGCGCACTTTGTTGCCTCCTGACAAAAGACTGTTAAGGACTTTTGTGAGCCGACTGAAAAAGCGCTCCTTCACCGACCGTCTAATACCTTCTTCCTCAATACCCAACGACTGTGACATGCCAAGGTATTTATAGGTTTCTGATTCAGAGATGGATCTGAAAGACATTGTCTCAGAAAGTTGTAAATTTGTTGAATTTACAACTTTCCCCCGCTGTACATGCATAACCGCACATTTATCGACACCAAACTCCATGTTGATGGCATTACTGAAGACTTCGGTAGTTTTCAGTAGCTCCACCAAGTCTTGGCTATTTGGTGCAAATAATTTGAGATCATCCATGTACAGAAGGTGAGAAATGACTTCACCCCCTCTCCGAAGCCGGCAACCTAGTTCTAAATCCTTCAGCAAGGTACTGAGAGGATTCAGAGCTAGGCAGAACCACAGAGGACTCAGGCTATCACCCTGAAATATTCCTCGCTCAATCCTTATAAAATCCTGCGGGCCAGGGCTCTCATCCCCGCCTCCTGGTTGACGAAGGACTGTGGTCCATTGCCTCATACATGCGCTTAGAAAGGCTCTTAAAGCTGTATCAACTTTATACAGCTCTAAGATCCTCTCCAGCCATGAGTGAGGCACCGAATCATAGGCCTTCTTGTAGTCAATCCAGGCTGCTGAGAGGGCCCCCCTGTTCCTCCGGATTTGTTGGCAGATGGTCATGTCTATGAGGAGGAGCTCTTTAGTACCACGGGACCCAACCCTACATCCATTTTGAGCAGAGGCCAAAATATTGTTTGCGACAATGTGCGCGTTGATTTTTGCTCTCAAAATGGATGTAAGGAGCTTGTAGAGTGTAGGCAAGCATGTGATGGGTCTGTAGTTCTTCGCTTCCGTGGTACTACCGGACTTATAGAGCAGGAAGGTGACACCAGTTGTTAAGGAAGGTGGGGGAGAACCAAGCTCGAGGGCTTGTTGAAATTGTGCTGCCAAGCAGGAGTGTGAGCATCGGAACCATTTTAGCCAGAAGTTGTGCAATCCATCCGGCCCAGGACTTTTCCAGTTCTGGGCCGTGCGAATGGCACAACTTACGTCATCGGGGCTGATGGTGACTGCCCCCATAGGTTCGATGGACTCGCACTCACGCTCGACAACACTCATCCAACTCCCCTCGGTGTGTCCGACAGGCACTGACCAGATGCTACGCCAGAAGTCATTCATGACAGTAGCATCCGGTGGCTGCGAGTCGGACGCACGAGGGTTGGTTTCCTCCCACTTTCGGTACATCTTCCTTTGGTCACTCTGGAAAAGACGGTTCTGCTGGAATCGGTCCACACGCTCTCTGTAGCGGCGAATACGGTTTGCCCATGCATAGACTTTCTGCTTTAGAAAGTCGATGCGCTCCGTAATGTTGGCCATGTAGTCGCGGGGCCTAATATCCGTCCCCGCGAATGCCTGGTTTACAAAGCGCATTACTCGGGGGCGATTGTTGCCCCCCCTGAAGCAGATCAGCTTTGCGATAAGAGTCCTAAAAGAGCTGATACGTCGCTCGATCCGTATTTGCCATGCGGGGGCACCCCCGGCGGTCCTAGGTGCACGTTCAGAGTCCGGAAACTTGACTCGTGCAACACGGCACGCCGCGATGGCTCCGCAATACATGATCGCGTGCGTATCATCTAAATCTTTACTAGTCCGCAAATATGGCTCTAGTAAAGCGTTTAGGGCTCCCATTAGCGCTAGATTGTGTCTATTCATAGGCAAACGTGGTAATCGTGGCCTAGTATTGGGTGTGGAGCGATACTGCGTAATCGCCTCATCCAAAGTCCTCCTCAGTTGCTCATTGGCTGTACTACTCACACTCTGCGCGAACTCCTCCTCGTCGGCACAGAGATCTACCCGCGGCGCCTGCGGTGCCTGGTCGGGTGCCGGCACCGGATCCGGCGATGTGGCGGGCGGGTCTCGCACCGAGGTGGAGGTTGCGCGAGCAGAGAGAGCCTCCAGGCGAAGCCGATCAAGTGTCGAGTCATCCAACCGCTTTAGCCGCTGGATGACTCGCACCTGATCCGATAGCCGTTGCGCAGTCACGTCGATGGTTGGTTCGAGGGCCTGAAACAGTGGAAGCATTCGGACACGGTACGCGCATAAGTCGGTTCCCCCCTCTGTAGCCCCATAGTAGGCGCGCATGACGTTCTCATTCATGGTTTGAGACCATCTCATGCGACGCACTACACCACCGGCAGCGGGAGCCGTGGGCGGAGCAAGATGTCCCGCAGGCCCCAAGCGTGCCGGCAGCGGTGGCCGCCCGCGTCGCGCTGGTGGTCGTGGCGGCGGCGGCGGCGGCCCGCACTCGTCGCTCGACTCGCTGGTATCGGGCGCAGTGGCGAATTCATCGCCCGATGATTGTGAGGAGACGGACGAGACGGGCGAGGGTGGTGGGCGTGCGTTGGCTGTGGTGGACGCTTGTGAACGCGCTTTACTTCGTGTAATCATTTTCCTTTGTCATTCAACCATTGTTTGTCGGCTAGTTTCGTACAGTTACATTTTTTGCGGTCACGTATCCTTTTGCGAAGTGTCGCATTATTGTGAAGGTAACTTTTCCACAAAAAAAATCAACTAAAATGTAATAAAAGCCAGTAAAAACATATTTGATCGCATATAAAAGGAAAATTTAGTAAAAAACGCGTCTGACGTTGACGGCGTCAAGTTTTTTTTATTATTATTATTATTATTATTATTATGAGCCTGTTGTGTCCCACTGCTGGGCAAAGGCCTCCCCCCTCTTCTTCCACTCGTCCCGGTTTTGAGCTACATCTGGCCAGATACTACAATTTACGATACTATAATTTTCGGAAAAGTAGACATCACAAGTAACAATTGTCTTATTTCATGGATCAGAGACTTAAGTGAGGTAACTATCATAGATGGGCCTAATGATGACTACCACTCAAAAGAACTTTTCAATAAAGTACAGACGTACACCAAATAACATATAATTATCTTGAAATTTAAACCGAAAACTTTTATGAAAGAGTAGATTTTTTTGTTAATTTCACGGCGTGATAGCAATTGCTACCTCGTTTAGTTTTTTTCATTGGTGTTTACATTTATTCTTGTGAAAAAATTATCAACTAAATAAAAAGATTAAACCAAACATTCATCCCAACAGGCAAACCGGAATTCAAATACGTAGCTAACATGCACGGGAACGAAGTGATCGGTCGCGAGCTGCTCCTCCTATTGGCCAAATATCTGTGCCAAGAATACACCAGCGGCAACGAGCGCATACAGAAGATGCTGAACAACACCAGGATACATCTCATGCCGAGTATGAACCCGGACGGATATGAGAAGAGTACCGTAGGTAAGTGTGCCAATATACTTAATATCTGTGCCAAGAATACACCAGCGGCAACGAGCGCATACAGAAGATGCTGAACAACACCAGGATACATCTCATGTTGAGTATGAACCCGGACGGATATGAGAAGAGTACCGTAGGTAAGTGTGCCAATATACTAAATATCTGTGCCAAGAATACACCAGCGGCAACGAGCGCCTACAGAAGATGCTGAACAACACCAGGATACATCTCATGCCGAGTATGAACCCGGACGGATATGAGAAGAGTACCGTAGGTAAGTGTGTCAATATACTAAATATATGTGCCAATAATACACCAGCGGCAACGAGCGCCTACAGAAGATGCTGAACAACACCAGGATACATCTCATGCCGAGTATGAACTCGGACGGATATGAGAAGAGTACCGTAGGTAAGTGTGCCAATATACTAAATATCTGTGCCAAGAATACACCAGCGGCAACGAGCGCATTCAGAAGATGCTGAACAACACCAGGATACATCTCCTGCCGAGTATGAACCCGGACGGATATGAGAAGAGTACTGTGGGTAAGTGTGCCAATATACTAAATATCTGTGCCAAGGATACACCAGCGGCAACGACCGCATTCAGAAGATGCTGAACAACATCAGGATACATCTCATGCCAAGTATGAACCCGGACGGATATGAGAAGAGTACTGTCGGTGAGTGTACCAATAGATTACCAAATATCTGTGCCAAAACACCAGAACGAGCGCATACGTAAGATGTTCAACGGCAACAGGATACATCCCCAGTATGAATTCGGACGGATATGAGAATAGTACCGTAGGTAAGTGTGCCAATATACTAAATATCTGTGCCCGGTATACACCAAATGATACTTTTATAATCAGATGACTTTATCTTTTACTAGAAATTAGTGTGTTTTCCCAAATTCCCAACCGGAGTAAATTAAAAATGATCTCAAGCTACAAAGGCTTAGCTGACATTTTCCAGATGTCATGATGTCCATCATGATGCATCTCCCTTAATCACTTTACAAATTATCGCCGGGTGGAAATTAAACGCAATTTTTACTTGGCGCGGGATTTATAATATATGTATAGTCAGAGAATTAATAATAGTACTAGGTACAGAAGGTTCAATCTCTAACAAAACGCGTCTATTACGAGAGATACAAGCGCGAGCCGGCGTCCGTTCCGTAGCGGTGCGCGGCAATCACTACTGCTAGACACCAAAATTGGTGTGTGCCGCATATGCATGCACTTGTAGCGACGCGGCGGAGTGAGCCACGCCTGGTATATTGAAGACAAAAGGTGTAAATGTATAATCTATTTCAGGTGATTACAAAAGCACGCATGGCCGCGAGAACGCGCACAATGTCGATCTGAACAGGAACTTCCCAGACCAGTTCGGTGAAACCCCAGTGAGTAATATCATTATGGCTTTTAACAAGTACAATAAAACGGATACGTGCGAGTCGGGCTCGCCCACCGAGGGTTCCGTACTTTTTAGGTTTGTTGTTATAGATAGCGGCAACAGAAATACATCATCTGTGAAAATTTCAACTGTCTAGCTATCACGGTTCATGAGATACTGCCTGGTGACAGACAGACGGACAGACGGACAGTGGAGTCTCAGTAATAGGGTCCCGTTTTTACCCTTTGGGTACGGAACCCTAAAAATGATTCTTTATTACCCAACTACGGCACAAAATTAATAATAGGACTAGAGGTACAGAAGGTTCACACTAACCTTTTTTGTTTAAAATTTATTAAGGATTATTTCTTACCATGAGACTTTATTCCTAACTCTAATACATTTCTCAAAAATTAAAAAAAACTGTCAACCGGGACATATTACATGCTAAAGGGGGGGGGGGGGGGGGGGGCGTCAGCGGCGTCGGCGTCAGCGGCGTCGGCGTCAACAAACAATGGAGGAATACGCATTGCAACAATTATTACCAATACTTAAGAAATATGACGCTCTCTGGCGAATTTTTAGCAGTTTCTTTTCCCACACTCTTTTTTATTTTTATCCAATAACAAGAAAATACATAGCAGAAGAGCTATTTTCTTTTTTTTTTAATTGCACGTAACATTTTCAAGAGTAAGTAGACCGACACTTGTGAGAAACGAAGCAGTACTGGTGATGGACGGCAAAACAGTACTTGTAGTGTGTGAGCTATTTCTTGCTCCGTAGTCCTGCAAGGCGAACTACAACGTAGGAGGGTGTGTGAGCTATATCCTACGCCGTAGTCCTGCGAGGCGGACTACAAGGTAGGAGTGTGAATGGGGGGCTTAAGGTATTTGTAATATGGGCCATTTGCCTGATTTAAATAAAAAAAAAAAACTATTATAATTGTAATTCGAAGTTCACTCCAACATACTCCCTTTCTTTTTCAGGACAACCAAGTAGCCGAGCCAGAGACTAGAGCAGTAATGAACTGGTCTCTCTCCATCCCTTTCGTATTATCAGCCAACCTACACGGCGGTTCCCTGGTCGCCAACTATCCCTACGACGGCAACCCAGCCATGCACAGCGGGGACGAATATCTGGCACCCGATCATGATGTGTTTTTGCACCTGGCGCATACGTATTCTGACGTAAGTTTAACCATAATTCTTAATACCATATAGTAATATATGTAAAAAAAGAGTGGTTACTCCGTACATCAGTTTTCTTACCAAAACGCGAGTTATTTCGTAGTCGACATCTAGCGTCAAGTAGCGGAATTTATCAGCGACAATAGATGTCGCGACGAACGAAAACTCTAATGCTCAACAATTTTCAGCTAATATTATAACCGGATTAACCGGAACTCTATTTTCATCTCCTTCTTCTTCTAATATTAGTTTTAAATTGTTTTACATTAGCAGTACATTTTTCGTCTGTACAGTAGGCCGGGAAAACGCTAGGTTGAAGAAGAAGAAGACAGTAGCGAGACTTGTGACATCTGGTGTCAAATAGCGGTACTGATAGTTCCACTTCTTGACGTTAGATGTCGACTACGAAATGACTCGCGTTTTGGTAAAAAACTGATGTATGGAGTTACCACTCTTTCTTTACTTATATTACTACATGTTAATACTAATCTTATTTAAAAAGTGAACACGTATCCTTTTATGTAACGGATATCCGCCTTCACACAAATAGGGCGACCTTGAACGCGCGGGTTATTGACCGCACGCGCCGGCGTAACAACTCAAGGCTTGAGAACACAGCAATAATGGACTGATCAGTCTCCACACTATTTGCGTTCTCTGCGAACCTGCGCCCTACTCTTACAAGAATGACTGTATGGACCAATGACTGTAGTTTAACCGCTTGAGCGCCATCTGTCAAATCCTAAAACGTCATGCACACGCCAATATCTCTGGCATAAGCTAGCAAATATAAACCGTACTGGAAACGATAAAGGTTGCTTTGACAAAGTACGCCATAGCCCTTATAAGCGATCTTGGCGCCACGGGCAGGACTTACGACGGCTTTAAAACGGCGTATAAAACGGATTATCTACGCCAGGGGTCTCCAAACTTTTTTACCTGAGGGCCATATTGCGCCTCAGAAACTTTCGCACGGGCCACCGTCGGTTTTTGCGCCGGGGGAGGGTGCCTGGTTGCTGCTGTTAGGAACAGTTCCACTCTCAATTAATGCTGAACCGGAGCCTGGCTCCCGCGGGCTGGACAGTGGACACTCGCTTTGGGTGTCGGCGGGCCGGATTGGAACGCGTCGCGGGCCGGATTTGGCCCGGGGGTTTGGAGACCCTTGGTCTACGCCATTGTAGAATGTTAAAAAACCGTCATGTGGTGCCTTAAACTCTATCTAAAACTTATTTTGTTTCAGACTCATATGAAAATGCACTTGGGACAACCCTGCAGGAGTTACCCTGAGCGGTTCCCTGAGGGCATCACCAATGGTGCTAAATGGTAAGATCACATTCAATAATACCTATTTGTAATTAAAGACAATACAGATGTAATACATAATTATTTTTCATCGTATTTTCACGGAAACGTTCGAACGTGTCTTGGTATATCAGTCAGTTTCGGTACATAAAGTACTGAGGTTGACTGAAGTAGCATGACAAATACGAACGTTTCCGAGAAAATACGATGGAAAACAATTAGGCATTACATCTAGGTACAGACCTAGATACACACAGTTGCAAAAGTGCATACTCACTTTTTGAATGGAATTCATTCATAAAGTGGTTATGCTCTAACTTGACAGAAATTTGTATAATAATTTGCGATGGAGAATTATTTTTGTAAAATTACTAATGTAAATGTAGAACTAAGAAAATAAATCAATTTTCATTCATAAAAAGTATTGGAATTTACAACGTCACAGCGGAATATTCTGTAAACGGGGTAGTTCCGAAATTGCTTAAAAATCCTAAATCAAGCGATACTGATACACTAAACACAAATAACATTAGCATAAACGTGCCGTACCTGTACATGCCTGTACTTTTTGCACAATTTACGCGATAACCCCCTTAGTGCCACTTGCACCATCCCTCTAACCCGAGGTTTACCGGTTAAACCATTAACCCAGTGTCAAATTGTACTGGTAACCATGGTAACCCTAGGTTTAACCAGGTAACCCCGGGATAGTGTGATGGTGCAAATGGTACCCTTATTCATAAAACTTTACGGGCCTGATTTAGTTAAATTATGTTTTAGTTTTATCCCTTTCTTACAAATACATAAGTCAAAATGACAGATAAGGACAAACGATTATTAGCTGATTGTAGCGCGTTTATGAATAATACAATACTAATACTCTTTATTGCACACCTCATTACGGAAAACAATACAAAGAATACAGAAAATAAGTTTTTGACAAAAATTTCATTTTTGGTACAAGCTTGTATCGCCGACTGTACTTTTTTTTCCACAGGCAACTAATACTCATCGAGACAATTCTAAAAACCCCAAACACCATTAGGTTTCGTTGTTTCATCACAGAGTTCCTATGGCCACCTCCGGTCTCCATCATCAGATCAGCTCGATGACACCATAATATTGCATTGTCACCCGACATACGTATGTATGAAAAATTTAGCTCGATCGGAAACCGGGAAGTGGATGAAATTTAACTTGCAAGATTTGATTACACACAGACAGACAACGGTCAGGTGAATCTAAATAAAAGCTTGTAAAAAGAGGTTAAACAACAGGCGGTCTTATCGCTAAAAAGCGATCTCTTCCAGACAACCTTTAGTTTAGTTTCGTTTTAGTAAATAATATACAATAATAAAAGATTTAATCGGTTAACAATTTAACTTCCCAGGTACGTGCTAGCCGGCGGCATGCAAGACTGGAACTACCTACACACAAACGATATGGAAATCACACTGGAGCTCGGCTGTTTTAAGTTTCCCCCCGCTTCTGACTTGCCTACCTACTGGGCGGACAATCGGGAGGCATTACTGGCGTACATTGAAGAGGTAAGAAAACATTAGCGTAAGGCAAATTTTTACAGAAAAAACAGTAGTAGAAATCAGCAGTTATAGGGATCTCAAAGAGCTTGAAAACTCTTGATTATTAATGTTTTAGGAGACTAAAAGGGACGCAAATGTACTTGACACTCATGTAGCGAATCTGATCTATTTGTAACTTAGAGCATTTAGCAACTGGAGACGTCATGGCTGTCATTTTCTGTACGAAACAGTCTGCCGATTTTTGCGGGGGAGGGGACGTCAAATGTATTGCTATTTCTACATGATTTGTACGTAACGTACAAATAGCCATGTCAGTCCATACAAAAGTATGCACAATTGTGCAAGCTTTTCGGCAGAGGGGTAAGCTCTTAAAGGCGACTCCAGCTATTAAATTCTCTAAGATTTGTAACCGAGGAAGCGGGAAAACATTTCATAATTTCATAATAATTTTCATAATTTATTTATTCATTGCTTTTATGGGTTTTACAAGGAGTTAAAATATTTACATGTTCCAAACATAAACCCCGTTGGGGCACAGCAATATACATAAAGACTTAAAAACTAATACTTAAAAACTAATACTTAAAAACTAATACTTAAAAACTAATACTTAAAAACTAGTACTTAAAAACTAGCACACACTAGCAATTAACATAATTAAGACTTGTAATTAAGATACTCCTTTATATTGTAAAATGAGTTTTCAACCAGAAACTTTTTTAGCTTGTTGAAGAATGTTGAATCTTTCTCTATATGTTTTAGTTCCAACGGTATGTTGTTATATACTGTGACTGCCATATGGTAAGGACCGGAGTTTACTATTTTTAGATTTGTGAAAGTGCATACTAATTTATTTCTTTTCCGCAGATTTTGATTCCGTGGAAAGTTATCTCTTGTTCGCTCAAATAAATGTTTTTGTTTTTTAACTAATTTACACAATTCAAAAATGTACAGTGAAGTTAACGTTAATATTTTCATTTTTTTGAAATAAGGGAGGCAACTCTCCATGTCATTTATATTTGCTAGTATTCTTATACACTTTTTTTGTAGCAAGAACAACGACTCTACGTTCGTGCTATTCCCCCATAAAATAATACCATATGATAACCAAGAATGGGCATAGGCATAATAGGCATTAGTTGCAGCTTTTAAGTCTGTACATTTCTTCAACATGGAGAGGGCATATGTAAATTTAGATAATTTAATCGAGATTTTATCAACGTGTGCCTTCCAATTTACGCAGGAGTCTATTTCCACACCTAGTAAAGAACATGACTCAACAACCACCAATGATTCATTATTATAGCAAGGGTTCATATCAATTGCTGGCTTCTGACAAGGTTTTATGTGCATGATTTTAGTTTTAGCGATATTCAATTGGAGATTATGATCATTTAGCCAATCTAATATTAATTTAAAAGTACAATGCAGTTTATTGTGTAGGTCCTCACTATCGTCGCATTCAAATATTAAGGAGATGTCGTCGGCGTATAGCACGGCCTTGGTACTTAAGATTTTTGACAAATCATTAATATAAATTACGAATAGGATACAGCCCCAGTTAGCTAGTTTGTTAGTGCACGACACCTTGCACTTTGTGACTATGCGCTGAAACTTGGCACAGTTGATTCTTAGCTGGTCATGAGCAGATACAGACCGGGAGACCTCGAGAGCCACGTCTCATTTAGTGGGGGGGAGGGGGGGAAGTTCGACGCCGCCGCGCTTCACTTGGAGCAACATTTCTCTAAAACTATACCAATTAGGGAATGTAATATATCATTTTCGGATAAATTAAGGATGAGGAATCTAGTTTTGGAACAAAAACAATGCACTTTCTAACAAAAAAAAGCATAAAGTAGAAAAGACTAAAAAACGTATTTTTGATTTTTTCATAATTACCAATTTTTTTTTAAAGTATAGCAGGAATCTGAAAACAAAAAATACAGTCGTAAAGCTACACTTATTACGTTTAAGAAAATATATAGTTTAATATACAAAACTGTTGATAAATGGGAGATAAAAAATAATATTAAGCGTGGGCCAGAGTGATCTCAATACATAATATTATGAATGTGGGAAAGTTACTTATAATTTGTTCTACAATCGTTTATTTTTTAATAATTTCGTAAATAACTCGTAAACGGTAGCCCACAGCAAAAAAATATCTTTTACGTAAATAATCTGTTTAAGATTTCTTATAAAATAAGTGCTCCTTTTTTTCGCTAAGGTCAATATTAAAAAAAATATTGAAGGGAGAAAATAAATACTAAGGTCCTCTTTTTTAGTCATTCGTAAATAACTCGTAAAGGATGTCCAATAGCAAAAAATATTTTAACACAAGAATAATTAGCATAAAATTTCCTACAAAAAAGGTTATTCAAACTTTTTCGCTAGGATCAATATTTAAAAAGGGGACCTTAGAATTAATTTTCTCTCTTTAATATCGTTTTTAATATTGATCCTAGCGAAAAAGTTCGAATGACCTTTTTTGTAGGAAATTTTATGTAAATTATTCATGTACTAAAAATTGTTTTGCTATTGGCCTTCGTTTACGAGTTATTTACGAATGACTAAAAAAGGGGACCTAAGTATTTATTTTCTCCCTTCAATATTTTTTTTAATATTGATGGTACCGAAAAACAGTAGTACTTATTTTATAAGAAATCTGAAACAGATTATTTACGTAAAAGATATTTTTTTGCTGTGGGCTACCGTTTACGAGTTATTTACGAAAAACAAGAAAAATAAACGATTGTAGAACAAATTATAAGTAACTTTCCCACATTCATCATATTTTGTATTGAGATCACTCTGACCCACGCTTAATATTATTTTTTATCTCCCATTTATCAACAGTTTTGTGTATTAAACTATATATTTTCTTAAACGTAATAAGTGTAGCTTTACGACTGTATTTTTTGTTTTCAGATTCCTGCTATACTTTAAAAAAAAATTGGTAATTATGAAAAAATCAAAAATACGTTTTTTAGTCTTTTCTACTTTATGCTTTTTTTTTGTTAGAAAGTGCATTGTTTTTGTTCCAAAACTAGATTCCTCGTCCTTAATTTATCCGAAAATGATATATTACATTCCCTAATAGGTATAGTTTTAGAGAAATGTTGCTCCAAGTGAAGCGCGGCGGCGTCGAACTTCCCCCCCTCCCCCCACTAAATGAGACGTGGCTCTCGAGGTCTCCCGGTCTGTATCTGCTCAAGACCAGCTAAGAATCAACTGTGCCAAGTTTCAGCGCATAGTCTCAAAGTGCAAGGTCCCCATACAACGGTGTGCAGTAACAAAGCAGCTAAGTGTTGTGTTAATTGTGTCGGGACTTTTTTACTGATTATTTATTAATTTGTTGAGATTTTACTCAATCCCCTCAGGGATCATCCATTAATTACGTCACACGAATTTCTAGGTTTTTTGACCCCTCCCCCCCTCCTTGTCACACTTGGTCACATTTTGCAAATCCCTCCCCACCTGGTGCGACGTCACATTTTAGGCAATTTTGTTAACTCGGCATTATTTTTTGAATAAAAAAATATTATTGTTAAAAGAAATATTAGTAATTTTATAACACAAAACCAATAGGGAACGAAAATTACTTCCAAAAACTCATTATTTAACTGTACAGCGAATAAATAAATATAAATTAATTTTCGGTTACTGATGAAGTTAAAGTGACGTCACAATGTTTGTGACTCCCCCCTCCCCCATGTCACAACATGTCACATTTTCTTGACCCCTCCCTCCCCCTAAACGTGTGACGTAATTAATGGATGACCCCTCATGGGCCACCAGAAAATGTTACCAAATATCCCTGCGACTCGGTAGGATAGTTGTGCCGAGCGCTCCTTGATGGCCTCTGGTACGGAGACCTGAAGGTGTGACGACGGGCCTGAAGCTGCTCCAGTTCTGAGATCTGATTTGAGCGGGAGTAAATATGGACAAGCAATCGATCCGTTCGGTCGATCGGGAACGTTTGAATAGATTTTAGAATGAAAAAATACAAAGAATACATATATTTTTCAATTTAAATTATATTATTTTAATGTGTGGCCTCAAACTTAATGTATTTGGCACGGAGCGGGTTTCAAACATGCAACAGAACTTGCGGCTTTCGACTTATAAAGTCAAATCGGTTCTAAAGTTACAATAATTACTAAAATATCAATCAATAAACACATAAAATAAAATAAATACCAGGGGACATCTTACACAGATCAACCTAGCCCCAAACTAAGCAAAGCTTGTACTATGGTTGCTAGGCGACGATATACATACTTATATAGATAAATACATAATTATGTACATAGAAAATACCCATGACTCAGGAACAAATATTTGTGTTCATCACACAAATAAATGGCCGTACCGGCGTTCGAACCCAGGACCATCGGCTTCACAGGCAGGGTAACTACCCACTAGGCCAGACCGGAACCGATCAATTAATGTGTTTTTCCCAGGTCCACAAGGGTGTCCACGGTTTCGTTCACAGCCATATAGGCGGGAACCTGGCCAACGCGACCGTGTCCGTGTCCGGCATCCGGCACACCGTGCGCACGGCGCGCGACGGCGACTACTGGCGGCTGCTCGTGCCTGGCCGCTATAATGTCACTGCTAGCAAGCACGGGTATGTCAATCTAATATCTAATCTAATCTTTAAACGAGCAATTCTTGTATATCTATTTATTTATATATTTCGGGGATCTCGGAAACGGCTTTAACGATTTCGATGAAATTTGCTATATGGGGGGTTTCGGGGCCGAAAAATCGATCTAGCTAGGTCTTATCTCTGGGAAAACGCGCATTTTTGAGTAAGCAAAGCTCGGTCTCCCGGATATTAAAAATTAAAAAAAGAACCCCAGGACAATGAAACGTATGGACCGAATTTGATAAAATATGTCTAAGAACCATCGCTAGAAATCCTGTTATCAAATAAAGCATTAAGTTCGCCATTTGTACTTTTTTTGATGTGCAATAAAGTTTAAAATAAATAAATAAATCTAAACGGGTTGATCCGTTAAGAGCTACGGTGTACATATAGGTGCGCGCGCACACACACATACACACACACACACACACACACACACACACACACACACACACACACACACACACACACACACACACACACACACACCCACACACACACACACACGCACACGAACACACACGCATGCACACGCACACTGCCAGAATACACATGGCTGACATTCATGACATACTATAAATGTTGTATCTTTTCATATAAATAATTTATCGATAAATTGAGTAATAGAACAGGGCCGAAGCAGAGATCACAAATTGTTTATCGACAGATGAAAAGTGACGTGAGAATTTAACTTTAGATTCACGTTTTCGTTTTCTATAAATGAATATTACTTGGTCTTGATCTGTGGCTGATCTCATCTGCAAACAATAAGCGACCTTACCAGAAACTAAATAGAATCCATTTTCCAACAGCTACGAGAGCGTGACAGAAGAGGTGGTAGTACCAGAATCCGGCTCGGTCAGCGTCAACTTCACCCTAATGCCCGACGACCCGCAACACTGGTCCTCGGCCTACGACTTCCGGTAAGCTGATACCAGTCTTGTGTTTATGGCGATACGGTCTATATTACATTGGCAATCTCTTTTCTTTCTTGATTTCAAAATAATGTTTAAGCTACAGACAAGACATCCTCCAGACTGAGCATAGTAGCGCTACCCCCTCTGCCACAAATATACGGTAGTTTTACTCCATTTTCGAGTCAAAGTGTCTTTGTGTGACGCCCGTGTCTTTGAACGGACCAATCACGGCACGGGACTCGCTCACCTCGTCCCCCGCACCCCAGTATTTTCGGCAGCATCGGTCTCATGAAATAATTGCTCTAAACTCCGTCTAGAGGATTCCTAAGTCTATGGTTTAAGCTAACTTTGTACCGACGTGAGAACAAAGTGAGGGAGTGTCATATTTTCATAGATATTTGACATTAATCAACATTACCACAGTTTGTCATTTTAAATTCGATGCAGAGTTAGCTTGGTACGATTATTAGATTGGCAATTTCTTATCTATTCTTTCTTGATCTCAAATTTTATGATCTCAAATCTATATATGATTGGCATTTCCTTTTATATTATAATCTTTCTAAAGTATTTTTAAAGTATTGGACGTAAAAGTATAGAAAGGAGCTTTATTTATGAAATTTGATATAAAACTGTCTGTATTAAATAATAAGGTTGACTGAGTATATCTATTGAAAAAAAATATATATGAACTGATAAAACTATTAATAGGTAAATACGCTTTTCACATCACCTATTCGAAAAAGGGCTTTTTCTTCCCCGCTAGGAGGGATCAAAGTGGCACTTTTCTTCCCTGCTAGGAGGGATCAAAGTTGTACTTTTCTGTTCTAGGACACGATTTTTTCTTTCTTGCATACTATTTTTTTTTGGTCAAATAATACATATTTTGGAACCTAACAATTTCCTCATAGTTGATGTGAAAAGCAGTATGTGTCACACGGTATCAAAATTATTTCGTCTTGGGCGTTAACACTTGAATCCCTCATTAAGGTCAGGATTCAATGTACGCCCTTGACGGAAATATATCATTTTGATCCCTTGTAACACAAACTACTATTTCCTAATCTTTTTTAATATAGTAAATGCTCTGAGTATGACTAAGGTTTTGTAATTAAAACTAACAACTTACCGGTTTTTATTAGACATATTACAAAAAGAGATTATGTGTTTATGTATAAAAATAACTTTACTTTTTTACTTCTTTCATGCTTACCTAGAAGCCATAAACATAAGGTTTGTTAAAATAAACTCTATTGACTCACGGATAAGATTGATTTTCGCTTTATACTTTAATGTTACTTAATGCTTTTTGTGTTTGCTTTTCATGTATACGTCACGTGTCGTATGTAGCTTTGCAATGTGTGTGTTGTATAAGGTTTTATATTTTTTGATGGGGTAAGTTACGAAATTTAAAATGATACATAATTTTCTTAGGTACTTAATAAATCAATAATTATTATAGGACCATTTTATACAATTAAATTGTACATTTATGATAACGGATAAAGACATTTTAGATGTTCTATAACATATATGGTTTGACGATTTACATCAAAAATCTAATGCAAAAAAGATACAGAAGGAAAGTATCAAGAACTAGTTTTTATTTTTCGTTGTTTACCTCCGTTTCATTTAGTCAGAAAATCACGTATGTTTATTATGAAGTGGTCAATACTTGAGAATGGAAACTCGTCAATTTTAGCGAGAACCTATTATAAAATAAAATGTCTAGACGTGTACAGTCAAGAGCAGAAATAGCTTTGCTAATCTGGTGTTCAAAATTAATACACATACCATGTTTGTTGAAGAAGCAAGAGCAATATTTTGGGTATCTAAATTTTGATACTTGTGGTTAATACATTTAAGCTTTTAAGATACGTAATTCTCTTATTTGGTAGACCATTTGATGACAACTTTATCTTCTATTACACTTATAATACTCATTCCTCACTAACACATGTTTTACGCACTTATATAAGTAGACGGTAGACGCACCGCTTGTATGTTAATCAATAAATATGTATGCACGCTTCTCATGTATTATTTATTGCATTAACTGTCTAATCTTACTAACTATTTTTTTCCATTAACTTCTTCTAAACAAAATAAATCTAAAATTATCTCAAAAATATTTTCGATGTAAAGTTATATTAAATATTAATTAGTCTTTAGTCTAAACTATTAACTCATATCAACCCAGAATATTAATAAATACAACTTTTATTAAAGGTGAAGGAAAAATGAGTTTTATCAGGTTATAGTCTGTGTTCTAGTATCTGTTTGAAAATTAGTTAGTTCACATAATTTTGGGCCATAGCTAAAGGCCATATTAATTCTAAAACAGTTGTAAAATCTAAGAAAAAATTGTACTTGACAGTTTGTGCAGATGGCGATATTAATATACGGTTCCGTCCATACATTATACGGCAACATTGGCTTCTTAAATATGACATTTTACAACTTAGTTACCGTAAATCATATGGTGCCGTAATGTACCATCGGAAGCGATCAAAGTGGATCAAACCCAATACACGACTTTCTTAGACTATACAACTTTTCTACAGTCTTTTGTGAAGTATTTTTTTGTCATACTGATGTATTTATTATGATGTTCCGAACCCGACAGCGTGCTAGACAATATAATGCACACGCGTTACCACTCTACACTCGAGCTGTACGCCGAGCTGGCGGAGCTGGAGAACAAGTTCCCGGCCATTGCGGAGTTCCGGTCGGGAGACAGCCTGCTCACCGCCTCGCTGCACCAGCTCAAGATGACCGACAAGGTAAGTGTTATCAAATTTCCCTGCAACCCGGTATTTCCTTTGTAGATGGCGTATCGTTGACGTCTCGAAGCTTCTGGATGGCGTGTTAATGGCGTCTTCAGTCTTCATTATCGTGCTGTTAGTTTGATCTTTCTCCTTTACCGTGATTTTAGTTTGCCCTCCCCTCATAGGCCACCAACAAATGTTACCAAATATCTCTGCAACCCGGTAACGTAGTGCACTGGCGCTCCGTCCAGCATTGTTTGAAGCGGAGGCCACGCTGCACGATGACTAGATCCAAGTGATCCAACTGATGGTTATTGAATTTATATTTAACACAAGTCTTTACAATACACTGTGTGTTTCGTTCACCAGGTACAATTGAAAATTTTAAAATACCATAAAAACAACACGGCTCCACTCCGCCTGATTACGACATCGTGCAACTTAATTTTACACATTACATGCGATAATAGATATGGATGCTACAATCCGATACCAAATAAACCACCCGCGACGGTGACGGTGATGACGGATTTGAGTAATAGGGGAAATTCACAAGCAGTCGATCCGGCCGGTCGATCACGAACGTATGAATGGATTTTTGAATGACAAATGTTTTGGCATGAACGCATTTGAGACATCTTTTGAGCACCGCACCGAAGAACGATTACCCTTTCAAACCAAAAAATTTAAACAACACTAAAATCACAACTTCAATTCAACTTCATTTTTCCAGTTCTCTTCGTTGTCCATTTTACACTATTTTAATATGTAATTATGTAAATACTTTCAGGTCGGCTCCCCCGAAGAGACCAAGCTCCACATGGCCATAATCAGCAACCTTTACGCCTCCCACGCCGTCGGACAAGAAATGCTCCTCAACTTCGCCCGCCACATAGCAACAGCGTATTCACTCGGCGAACCGAGACATAAAAGTCTGCTCGAGAACGCTGTGCTTCACTTTATACCTAACCTGGATCCGTTGTATGAGAAAATACTGCACGGATTTAGCGGGGAACAATGCCAGGTAGCTTTTTACATTACATTACTTCCACAAATAATTAGGCATACCTTCCCCATTTAGTTTTATGTAATTAAAAATAACGATAAGTGAATAAACCATACCTATCGATATGCCGATATAAAGCTTACAAGATTGCTTTTTTTTTGGAAATAACTAAATTAGGTATATGGGGGATGAACTTTGTTTCTTAAAATGTAAAGTTCCTTTGTTTATTGTGATATTTTTCCGAAATACGTGAACTATTCAATTTTTTTTTTAAACTCTGCACACATTGTTAATCATATAAGGGGCTGTCCATAAATTTCGTCATCGTTTTTTGACGATTTTTGACCCCCCCAAAATCATCCAAAAATCATGCTTCGAATGACCACGTTGCCTCATACGTCATGCTACCATCATCCGATGGCCAGACCCCCCCCCCCCTAATTTGAAATGACGTAATTTATGAATAGCCCCTAACTTGTTGTTTTGTTGTCCCCAGTTATCGCCCCTAGAAGAAGAGTTCGGCGATAGTCTGTACCACTACATCACTAAAACCAATCTAAGTCCACTGACCAACTACACGAGAGAGAAGGCCTTCGTAGATCTCCTCAAGGCTGAGAAATATGACATCATGTTGGACCTGTCTTCAGGTATGTTGTCTCTTTCTATCTCCACTAGAAAAGTTTGGCGATAGTCTGTACCACTACATCACCAAAACCAATCTAAGTCCACTGACCAACTATACACGAGAGAAGGCCTTCGTTGATGAGAGGGTTCTATACCCAGGGTAAATCGGGACCCTATTTCTAAGACTCTGCTGTCCGTCCATCTGTCTGTCTGTCACCAGGCTGTAACTCATGAACCGTGATATATTTCTGTTGCCGCTATAACAACAAATACTAAAAAAAAATGTTTAAGTGGGGCTCCCATACAACAAACGTGATTTTTTTGATGTTATTTGCGTAATAGTACGGAACCCTTCGTGCGCGAGTCCGACTCGCACTTAACCGGTTTTTTTAACTAAGAAAATCATTATGAAAACTTGTTTTATTCCAGGCACGGAAGACGTAGCATACCCAGACCTGTCCCGCCGTCTCTTCGAGCAGTTCGCACAAAAGTACCAGGACAACAGGACACCCATGGACAAATACGAGTGCCGCAGCACCCCCTCCAACCACGGGAACTTACTCGATGTGTTATGCGAGAGGTGACAGTTTTTCTCTATCTACAGGGTGGCAAAAAAATAAGTGCATTCCCGTTGCCAGGGAGGTTTTGGTATTATACTGAGCAACTTTTACTATGGGACCAACCTCGAATTAGCGAAAAAAAAATTAGGCTGTTTCATACATTTTGGCTGGTCTATTTTCAATGGGAGGGTAATTTTTTTGTTTTCGATCTCGGGGTTGGTCCCATAATAAAAGTTGCTCAGTATAATCCCAAAACCTCCATGGCAACGGGAATGCACTTATTTTTTAGCCACCTTGTATAATCATCATATATTCATCATCTTGTATTATCATACCGAAGAGTGCTACACTACATGGCATACATAGGTCACTATAGTTCGTTTTTTTTAGCATTAGAAACAAGGTATGCGATCTTGACATGTCTTTTAATTGAAAAACGCTTTTTATAAATCAGTAACTATTACTTATGAAAGCAGAAGAATATAAATGATCGTATTCGATTAATAATTGTAACATATTGGCCGTGACTTATTTTTAAAACGTGTTTTTCAATTAAAAGACACATCAAGATTGTTTACCTTTTTTCTAATGCTAAAAAAAACGAACTATAGATAAGTTTTGCAATAGACAAGTATGAAACAAAGAGGTGGCCTATCACATATACCTACTTTATATAAAACTATATTTCCATAGACAATGATTGGTCTGAAAACATTTACTTTATATTTAAACCTACTTATAAGAAAGAAAGTCGAACAGAAAGATAAAATGGAAGAAAGGCTCTCTCAAGATTTCCAGGCAAATATAATGTTTTTCTGGAAGTCCGTTCGTTTGGCCAGGTGTAACACCCAGGCTTCTGAGCTAAAATCAATAAAAGACAAGAATTAGTGAATGAGGAAGAATGCATCTTAAAAAGATGGAAAGAGTATTTTGAAAGTTTGTTTGATAGAGAGGAGAAAAACACGCCAATTTCGGAGTTGAATGAAAGCATTGAAAACGTGTCGGAAAATGAAGATAGTATTAGCATGGATGAAATTGTGAAAGCGTTGAAAGGAATGAAATCAGTAAAGGCTGCGGGATATGATAAAGTTTCTGTCGAGATGCTGAAAGCTGGACAAGGCATTGTAGCAAGTCAGTTGTATCGCCTTTTCAATATGTGCTTTAGAACCGGTCAAGTGCCCAGGGACTGGTGCAAGGCTGTCATTGTACCTCTTTACAAGGCAAGGGATCACAACTGGATTGCAAAAACTACAGAGGCATTAGCTTACTCAGCGTCGTCGGCAAATTGTATGCAAAGATATTGATTGAAAGAGTAGTGAAAGTAACCGATGAGAAAGTATGGGATCCACAAGCGGGATTCCGAAAGGGTATGGGATGTACGGATCAAGTCTTTTCCTTGCGATGCATAGCCGAAAAGTATTTGGCCAAAGGTCAAACGGTCTATTGCGCTTTCGTGGATCTGGAAAAGGCTTATGACAGAGTGGTGAGGAATGAACTGTGGTCGGTACTGTCGATGTATGGATTGAGCGGCCATCTCATTCAGGCACTGAAATCGCTCTATGAGGATTCCAGTGCTAGTGTGAGAGTAAACGGATCGTACACTGAGTGGTTTAGCATCGAGAAGGGTGTTAGGCAGGGATGTGTAGCGTCACCGTGGCTGTTTAATCTGTTCATGGATAGTAGTTTGCATGATTTGAAAAATAATGAATGTGGGCTGAGAATGAGTGCGTTATCCGTCAAATGTCTTCTTTACGCTGATGACCTGGTATTGCTAGCGTCATCGGGTGACGAGTTGCAGGAGATGGTAACTGGAATGCATGGGTCTTTTGAAAGGAAAGGAATGAAAATAAATGTAAGCAAGACGAAAGTAATGGTATTTGAAAAGGAAGAAAATATGACAAACTGTGAAATTTCGATTGGGCAAGAAAGAGTGGAACAAGTGAAAGAGTTTGTGTATCTGGGAACCTTGTTCACTAGGGACGGTAAGCATGATAAAGACATTGAAAGGAGAGTGAATGCTGGAAATCGTGTGAATGGGGCACTTAACGCTTTTATGAGTAGCCAGAAGGTGTCGCAAAAAGCACGGTTGGCTGTTCATAGACGGGTGTTGGTGCCTACACTTATGTATGGTAGCGAAAGTTGGGTATGGCAGAAGAGGCATCAGAGCCAAGTGAATGCAGTGGAAATGAGAGCGCTGAGAAGTGTGTGTGGTGTGAGATTGCAAGATAGAATTAGGAACAGTGTGATAAGGGAAAAGTGTGGACTGAATGTAGATGTAGTGACAAAAATTGAGAAAGGTATGTTGAGATGGTTTGGACATGTGGAAAGAATGAGTGAAAGAAGGCTAACAAAGAGAGTGTATAAGGGAGAAGTGGAAGTGGGAGTTGGAAGGGGTAGACCTCGGCGGACTTTCTCTGATCACATGGTCTAATAAAACATGGTCTTCTATTCCCAGAGTGACACAGGCCTACGTCACAATAACATGGCCGCTATATATAGCGCTATCGCATATTATCATATAGCGCTGTCGCATGATGACGTAGGCTTGTGTCACCTAGAAAAGACGGGAATGGAGTACCAGGCGGAGTATATTATTATACCATGTCTGATCAGATCGGGGAAATCCTGAAGAAAGGCCAGGTCAAGAGCACCCTAAACCGGCGAGCGTGTATGAGGAATGTTATGAAAGTGAAGGAAGCGAAAGAGGTATGTCAGGATCGTAGCAAGTGGAAATCCGTGGTCTCTGCCTACCCCTCCGGGAAATAGGCGTGATTATATGTATGTAGTAGTAAAATACTTAATTGTACAAAAAGAAACATAAAACATGAAAGAACACAAATTATTAGTACAAAGGCGAACTTATCCCTTTCAGGGATCTCTTCCAGTTAACCCTTGTGCAATTATGTATGTTATAAAAAAAAATAATCTATTATGAAATGAAAACGTTGTATAAAATGTTCGTAAATTCGTTAGGCCACGCCGACGTTGTTAAAATTTAAATCAAGTTTTTTATAAGTAAACGTGGGTCACGCGCACCCGAGCTGCATACATCGCCATTGTTAGTAACTCGGTACTACTTACTTGAAACATGTCTTATTTGAAATGTTTGTAATTTTTGGGCAGTTGTGTAAAAGTTTGTGACAATCCTACTGTGTTCGTGTGCGGCGTCGGCATTTACGCAAACATCAAAGGCGTCGGTCCACTGTTACTTTTAACACTGTGCAATAAAGATTTATATATATTTTTCAGGTACAATACGCCGGTGGTATCGCTGGGTCTGAGTTGTTGCAAGATGCCGAGCGAGAGCGACATAGCCTACGTGTGGAAGAGCAACCTTCGCGGCATCATGAAATTCGTCGAGCTGGCTAACACTGGTAACAATCAGTTTTTAATTATAATTCCATGTTTAGAAATTGTCCATTTGATTGAGAAAATATTGATTTAGGATTAAGAATAAAATGTAAATTTGAACACATTATTTAGGTGTGGACCTCTCGGCGGGTAAAGGCCTCTTCCAGGCATTTCCAATTGTCTCTATCGGATGCTATTTCTGCCCAATTTTCCCCGGAAATCTCCACGATCTCGTCTTTCCATCTCCCCTTTGGTCTTCCAGGTCTGCGGTCTCCGTCTGGCCTTTTCCATGTAGTCGCTCTCTTTGTCCACCTGCCATCTTGGTACCTAGCCACGTGACCTGCCCACTTCCATTTAAGGCCTTCCGTTTTTAATTGATATTACAACAAATACTTAATTTTCACTTGGAAATTTGGCAGCCAAAAACGGCTTCAAAGTTTTGAAGTTAGCAATAGAGATCTATGAAACTTCCCATACGATAAAATTTTGCGAATGCTTTAACTGTGACAGACGGTTTCGTGTAACCGACCCTAGTCCATTTTTTTCTTAATGTTTTTTTTTTTGTCAGGTATCCAGGGTTACATAAAGAGTGAAGATGGCGGCCCGGTGCGTGACGCCACCGTCGTTGTTAACGGTTTCTCCCGTCCCTACCGCGCCAGCCGCAACGCCGCGCACTACCGCGCCTCACTACCGCCCGGCGAATACCAGGCTGTTGTCTCTGCTAAAGGATACGTTGACCAGGTAATTACTGCTCTAGGTACGAGTATATGTATGACTTGACTACTTCGGCCAAAACTCTTGGTAAGATACTGAGTTGGAACACACACTACAAAATACGACCTTGTTGCGACGGGGTGGAGTCCACATTTCTCTTTCCTACCGCGCCAGCCGCAACGCCGCGCACTACCGCCCGGCGAATACCAGGCTGTTGTCTCTGCTAAAGGCACAGACAAGACATCCTCCAGACTGAGCATAGTAGCTCTACCCCCTCTGCCACAATATACGGTAGTTTTACTCCATTTTCGAGTCGAAAGTGTCTTTGTGTGACGTCCGTGTCTTTGAAAGGACCAATCACGGCACGGGACCTCGCTCACCTCGTCCCCCGCACCCCAGTATTTTTGGCAGCATTGGTTTCATGAAATAATTGCTCTAAACTCCGTCTATAGGATTCCTAGTCTATGGCTAAAGGATACGTGGACCAGGTAATGTTATATAATCTCCAGTGTATAAATCCAATACGGGCGAATATTTAAACGGTGGTTAGCATACGACCTAAAAAGTATATTTAGATAAATTTTGCTTAGAAATACAACGGCCCGCAATGTAGAGCAAAACACACTAGTTAGTTACGAGATATGAGCTTTTTGTAGCTTGTTGGCAGTTTCTATAACAAGCTCGTATCCGTAATCTCATGTCATGTCATGTCTCGTAATGTTTGCAGTAAGTACATTGCCGATTTGCAAAAATGAATTCTGGGGTCATAAGTAAGTGTAACTTAATAATTTCTTATTTAATGATTACACGCATTAATTCTATATGGTTGTTTAATTTTGGTTTAATTTATTGACCAGTGACCAATGCTCGGAACCGGTTTTTGCTTCATAAAAAAAATACCGGTATTATTACGTTCTTTTTCGTTCTTTGGTTTATTATTTAATTTTTCATGGGACAATCGAATAATACGAAGTTGTTAACTAAATACATAATTCAGTCCAACGTAAAGAGCAGAAAATAATTGAAATATTGGGCTATTTCGGGTTTTACAAAGAAACCGGTTCCGAGCCCTGCCAGTGACCCTTCAAATTCACCCGTCTTCGAAAAATCGAGAACCATATACATACAAACAAAACAAAGAGCCCTTGCGAAATTTTACAGTCGGTAAAGATTGTTTTTTTAGGATCATATTCCACCCAATGTCTTGATCCAATGTTATTGCGGCTCGCTCTCTCATCAAGCAAAATGTGAGACGCAATACACATTGGACCAAGAAATTGGACAGGTGGAATAAGCTCACCGCCTTATTCATAAACGTTTACCAAAGTTGACAAGCCGATAATAATCATTTGTCCCTTTCCGACGTATTGGTATGATGGAAAGGGACAAACGATTATTAGCGGCTTGTCAACTTTAGTAAACGTTTATGAATAAGGGGATTAGACATTAGCAAAGAGAATAGATAGTATAGAGGGGTCCTGTCATAGTAAATTTTGTAGTCACAGTAAATTTACTGCCATCTATCGACACACGACTAAAACTCAAAATGAAAACGTATAAAATTATCAAAAAATGTATATATATGAATAAATGATTTTATTATTTTTATATCATTTTGACCCATGTTCATTCACTGATATCTATGTGTTAAAATTGTTAAATATGAAACGGTGTCGTCACGCCATCTAGCCGAGCATAGGCCAAAGGTGTGTGCGCCATCTATCCGAGAATGACTTTTTCTTGATTTCCGAGGCACGTTTTTTTCTTAGACTTTATTCATCTTATACGAAGTTACATATCGATACCTTTGGGTTCAATTGGCGTAAAGGACATTTTGGCGAAAATTAATTATATACCATATAATGTATATATATGGTATATAACTAATTGCTAAGCCAATTGAACCCAAAGGTATCGATATGTCTTTGACATTAGTGAATGAAGGTAAATGTGTAATTTACTTATTTCATGACCGACAGGCATTGACATGGCGAATCATAGAAGGAGAAGTGAAACAGAGAGACATCATACTGCACCGTACCAACACCGAGATACCGGGAGGCACTTACGACGACAAGGACCTGTACAATGACCCCAACACGGTCTATATTTCAGGTAACGCATTAATAGTACATTATTGTCGAGGCTCGGAAGTAGCTACTTGCAGGCTGAGGATTCGTTTTAAACGGACTACCTTGGGAGTCCGTTTAATTGAATCCGAAGCCAGCAAGTAGCCTTCCAGCCGAGTCATATATAGTGTTTTTCTCAAAAATGGTGCAAGAAATATAAATATCATAGAAATATTTTACAAAAGCAACGTTCTTACCTATATATTTTCACAGATAAAAGCACTTGCCGCCTTTTTATTTTTTTAATAAAAAACTAGAAGTGTATTTTTCTGCCGAAAATACGCCAACCTATTTGAGACAGCTAAATAGTCGCGGTACTAATCATCTGTTTGGCTGTTTCATTTGATATGGCCATTTCAAGTTTTAAAAAGTTTGGAACTCGACAAATAATGGAATTTGTATGCAACATTGCAGTCCCAAATGTTACCTTTTATTTAGCTAACAGTAAATAATAATAATGATCATTTAATAATGCCTATCAGTAAAAAAAATGTGATATAAGGCAAGCTGCGCGTAAGGTTGCAAAAAAATAACATGCTTAGAATAAGTAATATTTCGTTCATCAATCTTACCTTTAGAACTAACTAAACAAATGGAGTCTTGTATCCAAATATTAAGATGATTCAATTCATTTCTTTGACAATGCTGTCATTTATCAAAAAACGATAAACTAACATTTATAATTTTAAAAAAAACATAACCGTGTGTGTGTCAGCACCGACGCACGACTGGAGTTTACTCTTTCAAACGGTTATAAAATACAAAATGAACTTTAAGATGAAAACCAAAGATAATATAATCACTACGTATGAAAACTCCGAAAAATTGACAGTTGTTGTTGACATTGAATTTAAAGCGTTTCCATACAGCCGTTGCTAAAGGGTGCGCAAGATAAGTTGCGCACGAAACATAACGTAGCCTGTAACGTATACATTTTCATACCCATACTCATATTTTCATATATAAATTAAATATTACTTAACCATATTTTTATTGCAACCCGCAACTTGCCTTATTTTTTTACTTATCGACTTTATTAAATGATTATTATTATTTACTGTTAGCTAAATAAAAGGTAACATTTGTTTGTAAACGAAATTTTAAAGTGTCAAGATTTGCCGACAGATGGCGTTGCATGTAGATTAGTTGCCGCTATCGATGTGTCGACGTAGTTTGAATAAACACTTTCTGATTTTCAATGTAATTGTCTTCTAAAAAGTAAATGGGTCATTAAATAATACTATAAATATTTTTGAAGTGTTCTTGTTAATTTCACCAAGAACGCAGTAGGAATTGCGAGTGGCGTATATGGGGCATTCTCTATGAAAAGGGACCTTATTGTCGATGGCGCTTACGCCGCACAGCGTCGCGCGGCATTGTATTTATATCGGAGCATCGTTAATAATGGCGTAAGCGCCATCGACAATAAGGTCCCTTTTCATAGAGAATGCCCCATATACGCCATTCGCAATTCCTACTGCGTTCTTGGTGAAATAGATAACGTCACATATATGGGCCGTTATAGTTTCGCCATGTCCGTCTGTCTGTTCGTACGCGGCTTTGTTCAGTGATCATTATTTGTTAGGCTTTCTAAGCTGAAATTTGACTTAAATATGACTTAAATATACGCCGACAAAGTCATAAAATAAAAACTAATTCGGCCACTTTGCCGAATATTCGGAATTCGGCCAAATATTAAGTACTATTCGGCCGAATACTTATTACACCTACTTATGAAGAAAATTTGTTTGCACACATAAAGTGTGCCGCAAACCATTAAGTATATTTAAAATGTATTCTTGGGAAATCTTATACCTTTAAACTAGCAATTCTTGAATATACATTTATATTTTTCGGGGATCTCGGAAACGGCTCTAACGGTTTTGATGAAATTTGCTAGATGTTGGTTTTCGGGGGCGAAAAATCGATCTAGCTAGGTCTTATCTCTGGGAAACGCGCATTTTAGAGTTTTTATAGGTATGTTTTCCGAGCAAAGCTTGGTCTCCAGATATTTATTATTAATGTACAATTTTTGCGCGTTTAAAAAGTTTACTCCTTGTGAATCGATTTTCATATATAAATCCCGGGGTTAGGGTTTCTGGTTTCTCGACCTTTTTAATTTCTCGAGGCACGGGAATTCTCGTCCAAGATTTCTCGAGTATCTCGAGAAATTCTGAAAGTATTAAAAAACACTATGTTATTTTCATTTTTTTGCTTTATTACAAATCAGACTAATAGGAATCGTACCTAGGAGAGATCAATAATCAAACATAGGGTAAATTTTTAGAACAAACAAAAAAAAACTATAGGTGCAGGCGTGCGCGCCGATGATGTGATATGCTATAGTGTATTTCTTTAGGTATTTAACAAAATTTTATCAAACCACAATACTAATGGTATTTTATTAGGCAAGAATATTCAAGTCAATAAATTTAACTCGTTGTGACAAACTTACAGAAGAACAATGAAGCTGCTAAAATTGAGATATTTTGCTAATAGGAATATATCGGGAGTATTTGTTTATCAATAGTAATTTAGTATAGTTGTTATTACATGGCCCTATAATTCGTTTTTTAGCATTAGAAAGAAGATAAGTGATTTTGACGAGTCTTTTTATTGAAAAACAATTTTGAAAATTAAATCACCCCAAATATGTGAAAATTACAAATCACATACTTACGACAGAAATGATAAAATTTATTAATTCATAATAACACAGGTCAAAAACACAGAAATACATTGTCAAAAATTATACAATTAATAATAAATACATACATACGATAGTTTACATTATTTTGCTTTCACAAGTAATAGTTACTAATTTATTTTAAAGCGTTTTTTAATAAAAAGACACGTCACAACAGTTCAAAAGTTTCAAAACATGATAATCGGTTGAAGCCAGAACGATAGGATAGGGGAGTTTTTTATTTGGTTGGTTAACTACCTAATAAATGTTTTAAGTACCTGAAAATGTAAAAAAAAACACTGTTTAGGTACATTTAACTACACCTAAACAATACCACTATAGATACATCACGTGTTTTCTTTTTACTTATCACAAGAGATTTATTTCTCCAGTTCTCGAAGCTTTGAGTGTTTTTTTCCCGTCTCGACTTAGGACAAATTTCTCGATATATCTCGCCTCGAGAATTCTCGAGCAGAAACCGTACCCGGGGTATGAAAATGGATACAGGTTACGGTATGTTTCGTGCGCAACTTATAGACTAACTTATACATACTGTACCTTAAACTGTTTTTTGACAAGTTTTCACAGACAATAAAATATGACATTGATGCATCAAGGCGGTTTGTTAACAAGGGCCTACCGGTAAACGCGAAAATCGAAATTTAGTTATCTGCCTCTTTATCGCTCGAATATGCAAGAGTGATAGAGAGGCAGAAACCGAACTTTCGATTGTCGTGTTTCACGGTAGGCCATGTGATTGACGTAGTGACGCATTACGTGTCATTGATGTTTGTTTACTGTATGTGCTAGTTGTGCCATCTACGCAAAGCTTTGCCTAATATTCCCTATTTCAACAAGAACTGTCAATTTTTCGGAGTTTTCATACGTAGTGATTATATTCTCTTTGGTTTTCATATCTTATTTTTTTGTATTTTATAATCGTTTGAAAAAGTAAACTCAGTCGTGCGTCGGTGCTGACACACACACGATTTTTTTCACCTCAGCAGCTCGAACAAGGGTACTTTGCTACTTAAAAACAGTGAGCCAAATCGCATTTTGCTCTCGGGTTGAGACAAAATGCCCTTCAAGTGACCTTTATATTCAAATGTCATTTCAACATGCGGGGTCTAATTTTATTATTAAGCCTCTTTATTTCCGTAATGAACTATAAATTAAGTACATATTTAACATGCATAACATAATTATTAAATTTATACATTGATTATTAAATTGTAATCTAATCATGATTAATTAACTTAATACAAATTTTTGTTCCGTGCAGAAATCAAGTTTCATTCTTTATATATAAATTACATTATTCTATCACTATAATAATTATGTTAAAGCGGTTATAAAAAAAAACTAAATTTATAAAAATATTAATACAATTAATTATTAAAATCCTTTATAGGGTCTTTATAGGGTTTTTAGGGGTAGGGTTTATCCTTTGTACGGTCTTAGGTTAGGATTTTACAATGTGAGTATAATAGTAAAATATAAAAACACTTACAAAACATTACAAAAAATATATACACACATTATAAAAACCCTAACTTAGGGTGCCGCCGCAGATAATTTTTCAATATGGACTCCTTAACGGGTAAAGGCGGGGTCTAATACAAGTTAGAAATACTTGGATTCTATTATCTCTGTCCCTTTCACATCGTGAGCAAAAAGAGACAAAAAAAAGTTCAAACGACATTCAACGGTATATTGAAGAACTGACAGCCGTTTGTCTTATAATTCTATCTGTAGTGCAAAAGTAGTAGATACGATTCAAAACTTGTCAAAAATCGATAAAAACCTCGGGTAGCTCCTTAAAAACATCCCGTATCCTAACTTTTAACCTGTATGTTTCAGGTCTAGCCCTCGACCACAACAGCGTACCGCTAAACACAGCCAAGCTACTAGTCTACCCGCTCGGCACCAAAAAGCTGGTCGACCCAGTAGCTACAAATGCTAGTGACGCCAATGGTCGATTCGTGGTCAGCCTACCGGTGACGTACATGGGCAGAGAGGTGCTTATGACTGCCGAGAAGGACGGATATATCTCTAGACAGAGACACGTCATGGTAAGTTTAGCTACCTTTGTATTGAGACTACTGGCGCGCTCGGTAGGATAACTATAACGTCCAGTATGTTTAGAGATACAAGTAGTATCGATGATTCTAAAACGCTTGTCGACCCCGTAGCTACCAACACGAGAGAAGGACGGATATATCTCTAGACAGAGACACGTCATGGTAAGTTTAGCTACTGTATTGAGACTACTGGCGCGCTCGGTAGGATAACTATAACGTCCAGTATGTTTAGAGATACAAGTAGTATCGATGATTCTAAAACGCTTGTCGACCCCGTAGCTACCAACACGAGAGAAGGACGGATATATCTCTAGACAGAGACACGTCATGGTAAGTTTAGCTACTGTATTGAGACTACTGGCGCGCTCGGTAGGATAACTATAACTTCCAATATGTTTAGAGATACAAGTAGTATCGAAGATTCTTAAAAGCTTGTTGACCCAGTAGCTACCAACACCATTGACCCTAGTGGACGTTTTGTTGCATCCCTACGGGTGACGTACGTCGACGTCTTCTTCTTCTTCTTCTTTATTAGGGGCTATATAAGGCTCCAAAGCCTATGTATCACTGCGACCATTCCTGATCTATTGTGATCGCCACCTATTACAACTCTCGATCCAACCCTGCAACTTCGAATAGCTGCAGGATCCTTTTGGTCTCGAGAGACTTTACCTCCTCCGGGCGTAATATGTGTCCGCCCAAGATTAGGTCACGAGTACGCATTAGGCAAGGGCACTCTGTGAGGATGTGCAAGGGCGTCTCCTCCGCCTCCATGCAGAGTCTGCACCGCCCTATGTCACGTTTCCCCATGGTGCGCATGTGCTTATTTAGGCCGCAATGCCCGGTAAGCACCCTTACCAAGTTGCGCAGTTGGTTCCTAGACAGCGCTAAGGCGTTCGAGGACGCCTTTTTGCTGAAGGCCTTGATAAGCGCTTTGGAATGGTTCAAACCTGTTGTTTCTCTCCAGAGTTGAATGGTTTTGTAGTGACAGTAGGTCTTTAGGGTGAGCCGCGTTAGGCTTTTGGGGATACCACAAAAGGGCTCAGGACTGTAGTTCTTCCCCTTAGCCCCTGCTCGCGCGAGTTCGTCGGCCTTCTCGTTTCCTACGATACCCGCATGCCCCGGGACCCAACGTAGAACAACCTTGTTCCTGGCTCCAAGGTTGTTCAATAGTTGCCTGCAGTTCTCAACCAGCCTCGATGTGGTGACATCGGAGGTTAGAGCTAAGAGTGCCGCCTGGCTATCCGAATGGATATAGATAGTATGGTTGCCGTAGTTGCTTTGCAGATTGATTGACGCACATTCTAGAATGGCGTATACCTCTGCCTGGAATATAGAGCAAAAACGTCCTAGGTTTAAGCTGATGCTTTTCCTAGGCGCTTCACCGTATACTCCGCAACCTACTTCAGATCCGGATTTGGAGCCATCAGTGTACCACCTCAGGCTTCCTTCTTTCCACTTAATTTGACTGTTTGACCAGTCGACGTCAAAGATATGTTTACATTTTTCGCCTTATTACAAAGGGGTAAGGTGCAAAAGTGTAAACATATCTTTGACGTCGACTGTACATGGGTACAAATACAGGTGAAACTTACAAATTAAGGCGCAACATGAGATGGAGAGCCTGTTAGGGTATTGCAAAACTATAAGTAAAAACATACACACAAAAAATCGATAACAAGAATAAATAATAGAACTAGATTTACGAGTATCTAAGTGAAAATAATCTTGTATGGAATAAAAAACAGTTCTCAATTAAATATTTTTTCAAATTGTTAACAAATTGACCATATTTTTCCTCTTTGGTCATCTCTTTAGGAAGGTTATTAATTTATAACGCAATTATTGAAATATTACATACACATATAAACAGAGGTCATATTCATTCGTTTATGTAACAAATTAACTTGAAATTATTTCAGATAAACAAGAATGAGAACATGACCCCCAAAGTGCTTTTCAAGTTGGAATCCGACGACAAAGTCCTCGGCATGTCTCGCCTCGTCTTCGTCATGGTCGCCGGTAAGTACATCATACAGTACGAGGGATGGGCGGTCAAACCCGATAAGTCTAGACATAGACTAGGAATCCTCTAGACGGAGCTTAGAGCAATTATTTCATGAAACTGATGCTGCCAAAAATACAGGGGTGCGGGGGACGAGGTGAGAGAGTCCCGTGCCGCGATTGGTCCGTTCAAAGACACGGGCGTCACACAAAGACACTTGACTCGAAAAAGGAGTAAAACTACCGTATATTTGTGGCAGAGGGGGTAGAGCTACTATGCTCAGTCTGGAGGATGTCTTGTCTGTGAGTTTAGATATTTTGTCACTTAAATAAGAACTCTACACACGTCACATAAAGTTCTGATTTCAGAAACCCATTTACACGACTTCTCGGGTTTTACCGCACACCCTTCGCTATGCGTTTTGTTATAGAGTGAGTCTTCTGTACCTAGTACTATTATTTATTCTGTGTTAATGTTTACATTGATATCGAGGTCTACTAGCGCCATCTAGTTGGTCCGGTGTGAACTAAGCATAAGCTTATTGATGTATTCGGGAAAGTTCGCTTTACAACATCCATCATAATCCAACCCCGATATCACGAAAAAATAGAGTCGATTTTTGAGACGAAGTCGCATCTGTGAGGCCCTTTTCTTTCACAGTGCCCGAAGGGGCCTCGCGCGAGGCCCCCCTTGGGCCGCGAGGCCCCCCTTAGGCCGCGAGGCCGTGGGCGACGGCCCACTTCGCCCCCGCCTAGCTACACCACTGAAGGGTGGTATTCCACCTATCAAATTTCTTTGTCCAATGTGTATTACGTCTCATATTTTGCTTTAAAGAGAGAGTGAGACTAGGCTTGTGTCGGTCATGAACGAAGAACTGTTAAGAATGAAATCCCATCAAGGACCGAAAGGAACTAAATCTTTTTACACGCTCCTAATCGGTCTTTAGGTCCTTTAGTTCAGTGGAATTGGTGAGCGCTTGACACGAGTGAAACAGAAAATAGACTGAACGAAATGTTCACAATGACGCTGGCACGAGTGCGAACGAGATAAAAGAATGACAAACAGTCCTAAGAAAAGTATGAAGGAAAATCAAGTAATTGTTTTTATTGTGTCAAGCTTATTAATATTTAACCGTCATATAGTATCATAGAACTTGAATCGTAATTCAGTTGCCAAAGATTAAAAAAAACTACTGTAAAACCGATCACATTCATTCCAGCTCTCAACGAACGAACTGAACTAAAGGAACTAAAAGACCGAACTAGTTCGTTTGACCGATTGACTGAGAGCGGAGCGCTCTCTGTAGTGACCGAGCAGGCACAAGCCTAAGTGAGACGCACTGACATTGGACAGGTGGAATACCACCCTAAAAACAACGATACTTTTCTTAATTACTGATATTACGCTCACTGAATATTCTTATTATACAAGAGCGCTCAAAAATAGACAAACAAGCATACGGCACATGGTAATGTGTCTCGTATTGAACTAACTTTATGTCGGTAGGCATCCCCTAGAAACTGAGAACGACAGACGTTAGCTAGTTCTAAATGATTCCCAACGCCATCTAGCGAGGTATTTGATAAACTTTTGAGTTGAACGGTTAGAGATATACTGGGTGGATTTTTTTAATGGTGCACTGAGGGCCTATATGTATAATTATTAATCTTTGTAATTACGACTAATAAAAATTAACTGAAATATTCTTAGTAAGCAGGAGCGCTCAAAAGTACTCGTAGTATATGGTAAATGATTTAAATTTCCTAGAAACTGAAAACGACAAACGATAGCTATAGATGGTCAAGCAAATCTTGTCAGTAGAAAAAGGCGCGAAATTCAAATTTTCTATGGGACGATATCCTTTCGCGCCTACATTTTTCAAATTTGCCGCCTTTTTCTACTGACAAGATCTGCTTGACCCAGTATAGTTCTAAATGATTTCCAACGCCATCTAGCGAGGTTCTTGGTAAATGTTGGTAAAAGTTGACCGGTTTGATACACTAGGTGGTTTTTTTTAATGAGACAATGTGGACAACTACCTTATCCTATGTTACTACGGTAAATTGGTCTTAAGGGGCCCACTGATTAACAGTCCGCCGGACGGTATTGGCCTGTCAGTTGTTCGGAACTGTCAAAATTTTGTTCTAACTGACAGGCCGATACCGTCCGGCGGACTGTTAATCAGTGGGCCCCTTTAAGGGTGGTATTCCATCTGTCCAATATTGTCGGATGGTCGAAATAATATACAGATGACGAGAACATAGCTTGCCCTGTAAATCCCTAGAATTGTGTCAAATTCTTGTTTTTTTTTATGGCCTGAATGCCAGCCCTTTAAGCCAAATCTCGTAGAACAAACCTAGAGAAAAGGACAAGCTATGATGGCGCCATCTATGCAAACCTTTGACAGTTGCCAACCCATAGAAGGTAGCATCCTATAGAAGTGGTATCCGCGTGCCTCCGTGAAGGACAAAACATACGCAATGCGACACTATGATTGGTCGAATTTATTTGTTGCCCACCATAATCCATACTAAATTTACGGTGGGGAACAAAAAATATGTGAGACTGTGACAAGGACAAACAATTACGCTTTCGCTGCTACTCCTACTGAAAGATATATAAGACTATCCCGTTCTGTCAGTTATCCCCACCACTCATGCCCAATCCAGTTTAATACTAGATTCATGTGCCAACCACATTATCAACACTTGTGATCTCCAGGCGTGGTGGGCGTGGCGCTGGTGACGCTGGCGGCGTGGTGCTTCAGCTGCCGTCGAACCGGCGACCCGAGGCGAGACTACATGTTCACACAGCTGGCTAGTGACGAGAAGAGACCCTTTACTGATGACGGGAAATATGGTATGTGTGTGTGTCTGTCTGTCTTCAGCTGGTGTCGCACCCGCGACCCGAGCCGCGACTACATGTTCACACAACTAGCCAGTGACGAGAAGAGACCCTTTCCTGATGACGGGAAATATGGTAATGGTTTATTTTATATCTAATTTTTTTGTATTGGAATAAGACTACACGATTGTGACGTGTCTCTTTATTGAATAACACTTTTGAAAAATAAGTCACAGCAAGTATGTAAAGTAAACGTCCCAGTGCTCGACGCTGTACTAGTATATCGAATGAAGACAAATCCTCTTAGTTCGAATTTAACCCATATTGTTTTGACATAGAGTGCCCATGCCATATACTAGTATACGTCATATACGTCAAGCACTCGGACGTTTACCTTAACAATTATACATACATACGTATATAGCATGTACTTATGTTCATTTACATTGTTTTGGTTTAATTTTTTTTAATTAAAAATTATCTAAAATGCCCTGGATAACTGTCTCTCCCTGTCCCCCATTTTGCCATTTGTTTGTTAGAAAGAGGCAAAATTTTATAAAGTTTAGCTTGGCTAAGTTTTATGTATAAGAGGGAGATTCTAGATATTAAAATAACAGTTTATATTACAGAAATCGTGTCCAAGCCGTATTACGACGTGGAAGAGCTACCACCTTCAGAGACAGATTCCGAAGAGGAGATCGTGTTGCTGAGGAACGACCGCGATTGGAAACCCGTCGAGAACCTCATTGACTAAGGAAATGCTGTCTTATTAGCAGGGGTTAGGGTCCATTTTACATCGTATCATGTAACTTATGATATTAGAAACCAGTCAAGAACCTCATCCACTAAAAGCTATCTTATTATTAGGGTTTAGGGTCCATTTTACATCGTATCAGGTTCCATAAGACATTTTAAACCCGTCGAGAACCTCATTGACTAAGGAAATAGTGTCGTGTTAACACGGGTTAAGGTCCATTTTACATCGTATGTAACTTAAGACGTTAGAAACTTGTAGAGAACCTCTTTATCTTGTTTTTAGGGATTAGGGCTTATTTTGCGTCGGATGATACATTCAAGCAACATAAGATATATTGCTTTAAAGTTTAAATGGAGAACCCCGTACCATAAAGAAAATAATACATAGAGTACTAACTCCATAGGGTCAGTTTTAGTAGCGGTACTGATAATTCCGCTACTCCGGCTACTCGATGCTAGAAGTCGACTGCGAAAATAATAGTCGTTATGGGACCAAATCTGATGTATGCCATGGAGTGAGCACTCTATTCTTTTATATTTCTCTATGCCCGTACATCAAATCTTGTTTATTATAATCTACATATTTCAGCAATATTTTACATCGAATATTATTTTAACTTAACACGTAATACAAGACATCTGAGGGCCTACCGCGAACCACGTTCGACGTGTTGCCTCCCTGTCACACTTACGTACTAATTTACAAGTGCGACACAGAGGCAACACGTCGAACGTGGTTCGCGGTAGGCCCTCTGCTACTAATGGCTCAAAAAATACGATTAGCCAAGTAAAATACTACCTAATTAGTAGTTGTTAAGGTCCATTTTACATCACATGCTAATCTACATGTAATATAATAATATGGCAATAAACAGAAGAAACCGGGTATAGAAAATTACGGTACATATGGTGCTACGTTACCGCACTAGTGCGATAATTAGCGCATCACCTAACTATATCGAAAATTATAAGTGCCATATGTACTGTAAAACGTTGTACGATACATGTGCGAATAGGTAATTCGATTCCTATTTTTCGCACTTGTATCGTAATGGACATAATGTTTACAATTTCATTTAAATACTGTCACTTACAGAATGTAGTACATATATGAAATTCGTGGATAAGCCTGACTAGGCAATGTGAATAATAGTTAAAAAAAATATTTCTTATTAATTCTTGATATATGTATATTTAAAGATCTCTATTTATTTCCATTACTGTCGATTTACGTAGCAGTATTAAGACTAATTTTATATTTTTTTTGGTGATGATGAGAGTTTTTATTTATAAGGAAATCGATATTTTATTTTAAAAGAAGATTTATTATTAATCGTATTTCTTATTTGGTGTATTCTATTTACTATAAAACTAATTTTTATTCCAAATCTAATGCATTTTATATTGTAAATTAACATGATACATATAACGCGAATTTAATAAATGACATTAACAATATATTTGACTATTCTGTCGTTTTGCCTGAATACTTTCTGTGTATACATTCTATCGTGCATTTATTTTAAACAAGTTTAGCGAAAAATATTGTTCCTAACTTAAGTACCTATATTGTTTATAATTTATAATATTATAATCTGTACAATTTTGTTATAACGAACTATGTAGGGATAACGGTTTTTAATGATTCAAAACTCAAAATGAATGAGTTTTGAATGATTCTTCTTTTTGAGAAAGAAATCAAAATATGTACATGTAGGGAATTCATATCATGTGCCTTAAAATGAAGTTCGATTATAATATTTATAAACCATTTTGATTCACCGTCTAAATAATTATACAGTTGTAAGATATATTTGATATATCTTTCGATGGATTTATACTTGCTATAACAAGATTTAAACAGTCTTACTCAATGACTAAGTTAATATAATTACGAATTTACTGAAGAATCTCCAAGTTTAATTATATTGTAGAGAAATAAAATGTTGTAAATCGGTATAGTCCTCCTCATCGTTTTCGATGACGGCGACCCTAAATACACATCATGGACGTTGTCTAGCGTGACCGCTTATGTGGCTGGCCAGGCCGAACTGGTCTTAAATAGTAGCCTTGATGTGGAGACTAAAGAAATGAATGGAATAAAAATGTACACTATTTTGTTTTATGAAAACTCTACATATATTTTTTGGTGCTCTATACATGTATTTTTGATATTATCTAAAATTTTATAAAGTATATTGTGATTAATCGTAAGTTTTATATTATAAGAAATATAATGGTTATATTTAAAATATGATCATAAGAATTGTTGTTTTATTAAGCTTAATATCTCGGAGACCGAGCTTTGCTCGGAAAACATAAAAACTCAAAAATGCGCGTTTTCCCATAGGTAAGATCGATGTATCGCCCCCGAAAACCCCCATATAGGAAATTTCATCGAAATCGTTAGAGCCGTTTCCGAGATCACCAAAATATGTATATAAATAAACAAGAATTGCTCGTTTAAAGGTATTAGATTCACCTTTGGGACATTATTGGGCGGTTGAAAGACAAGAAATAAATATATAAATGGCATTTATTTTAAAATACTTTTATCACAACTTACTATTGTGCATATTCACATAAATAACATACAGGAACTTAAAAATACACTTTAGACTTATATTTACAAAACATTGAAATATTATTAAAATAATATAAGCTTCCTTTCATTTTATTTTATTAATTCTTTAACATTTTCTACAATCTACACTTGGTCAAAAGCGAATATTTGAATACGGCACCCTAAAAAGTTGCAGAATAATATTTTTTTCACAGATAGTCTGGTGGGCAAAGGAATATTTATCACGTTACGTATACAATCGCTGTTCTATAATTATATTCAGAATTCAAAATGTCACTATATTTTTGACTTTATATAATATGTAATTCTCTTTAGCCCATAAAAAATAGAATATACAAAATATTCTATTAACATGAGGTATCGGTTTGAGCGGCTTTTTTCTGCCCAACTATTTTTTTTGTTTGATATTGACGTAATACAAATACTTAAGGGGAATACTTGATTTTAAATATTTAATTCCATTTCTTATAATAACAAAATAACACAAGTACTCGATTATATACAATATGACACTAAGGCACAGCTTCGTATAAACGAATTAGACAATATTATAACATCCCTATGTTATCCCTATCTAAGACAGAATACGGGCCCTTATGTAAGTTTGCTTGTAGTACAATTACAATACAATTCTGTTACTATACTCTGTATCTTTAGGTATTTAAATAAAAGTAAACAAAATCTACCCTCAAATGGCTCCTTATGCCACTTGAGGGTAGATTCAATTACATGATCAAAGAATGTAGGTTTAAGTCAGGTCGTTCAGTGACAGAACCAAGCGGTTTTGTATTTGGTTGGTTAACCAATAAATGTTATAACTACCCGAAAATGTACAAATCGTTTGTTTACTTTTATTTAAATACCTTAAGATAGAGACTATACTAATGGGATGGTAAGTTGTGGGATGTAATTTTTTAATAAATTATTTAATATATACACCGTGTTTTTATTGAATTCCGTTAACTTCGGGGTATGGTTAAGTACGTTTAAGAAAACTAAATGGCATAGTTAATTTTGAAAAAAAAAATATTTTTTTGCTTTTTTTTTCAGAAAAATTAATATTAAAAAGTAATTAAATGTAGCACATAGCGTTGTTGTAACACGGGCATTACATTTAACTAAACCAAACAATTGAAATCTGTGACATATCAATGTCAATTCGAACATCGATCGACAGAGATTTTACTTAAGTTTAGTAGCAAATGTATGAACTCATTCTAAACACTAATCACTAATCAATATGTAAACCGGCCTTAAGGCAAGTGTACAAGCTTGTAGAGGCCTTATAGGAAAAAAATAAAATATTGATTATCTTCGAAATGGAGTTAATTAGAATATCGGTGTCCTTGGGAAAGTTACTTGATTTAAGCTCAGGTATGCACCCTTGAAATTAACGGAAATCAAAAAAAAAACACGGTGTATATCAGTATGGAAACTTCAACACTAAAATTTATTATCCAAAACATGGGCCCTTTTCCATTGCACAGGCTTGGCCAAATTAAGCTCATGTTTTTACCGAAACTCCTAAAATTGGGCGGAGTACGAATAATGTATATTCAACATTCATTACTAGGTTCTTTAAATATAGTACCTAACTAGACTCCTAATGATATTATTCGTCTATATATCATATATTACACACTTAAAAGACATTGAGCATATAAGGAACAATATAACAAACATACAAAATGCAATAGAAATAAATTGAAATTAAATAAGGGAAGGCGTGGCTCACTCCGCGATTTCGTCGCGTCGCTACAAGTACATGCGGCCCACACCAATTTTGGTGTCTAGCAGTAGTTGCCGCGCACCGCTACGGAACGGACGCCTGCTCGCGCTTGCGCCACCTAGCGGTCATATCTGTCGTAATAGACGCGTTTTGTTAGAGAGTGAACCTGTTGTACCTAGTACTATTATTTATTCTGTGATAAGGCACTCATTGTCGTATGAATTATTTTCATGTCTCAATATTATAACGATTACTTCAGTTCTAGCAAACTATTAAAGCTTTTTAAATATACAATATGGAAGGTCAATCAGAAATTATCTTTCATCCACAATAATGTCGAATTGACATCCTAATATAAAAAGATACTTAAAATTAAACCATTTGAAATGCCTATAAATAATCAACGACATTTCGCGATTCTCTAATTCCTATTAAATACTAATAAGGTAATCTTAAACCAAAATATACATTTAAAAGTTTTCGAATGACAGTTAATTACTAATCATTCCCATAAGGCAATCACGAACACGTAAAGCTTAATATTTTCATTATCTAAAGATAATTTTGAAGGCAACATTAAAGTAGGCATCCCTTTTTTAACTCTCTGATTCTGTTCGGTTTAAACGAAAAAGATAATGTTTTTTTTTTGTAACAACAAAACAGCGATAAAACTTAAAATAGCTTTAAAAAAACTTTGCTAGATTAGAAATTAGGATAGACTTAAAGTAGGTACATATGTAGTGCATTGTTTGCCATCGTATTTTCACGGAAACGTACGAACGTGTTATGCTATTTCGGTCAGTCTCAGTACAATAAGTACTGAGGTTGACTGAAGTAGCATGACAAATACGAACGTTTCCGTGGAAATACGATGGCAAACAATGCACTACATCTGTATTTTCCGGTCATGCTGCTTAGAGTTCACATAATTATAAATTAATATAACTAAAATCACTTAAAAACTGTAGTTTCGCACTGAACTGACAGAAAAAAAAACTTGTCTTTATGAAGCAACATAATATTCAAAACACCGTTGGTCCACAACCATTTCCACGGAATCCTAGGCTGGGCTTACTAGTCTTTTTAGTCGATATTACTTCATAATATAATTTGGATATTAGCCAACATATAGAGGTAAAGTCTAAGAAAACGTGTCCCTTAGTTTGACATCCAAAACAGATGGCGCAGTACAGCGCCATCTGTTATGTAGTCACTGAATTGTCAAACAACTTTTGACAATCAAGAGTTAGACCAAGAAAAGTCTGCAGACATTTTGATAGCCCATGCTGTTCAAGTGTTATTTTAAACGTCAAACTTCTATGAAAATATGACGTATAAATAACACTTGCACTGCGTGGGCTATCAAAATCGCTACAGACTTTTCTTGGTCTAACCCTACCGCAAAATGTATGGTGCTGTACAGCGCCATCTCGTTTACCTGTCAAATTCGAAGCACAAAATGGGGTTGGCCGGTCGAACTATTTAGCAGATGGCGCCAGCATAGCCCTGTCAATCCCTAGAAATTAGTCCAATTATTGTTTTTTTTAATGGAATTTTACGTCCTGGACGCCAGCCCTTTAAGCCAAATCTCATAGAAAATGGGGCAAGCTATGATGGCGCCATCTATGCAAACCTTTGACAGTTGCCAACCCCATTGTCTTAGATTTTACACATCTTCAATCAATGTATCTTTGGCCAATATAAAGGACATATGGCGAAGGGGGTCCCTTTGTTTGACATAATTATTGAAAGTCATAATGTAATGATTGTCAGATTTTCATTAGTCATAATTCTGAAACCGTTAACTTTTCAGGATTTTCGTAGGGTTATCCTATAGACAGGTTAAGTTAGGTTTGTTTTATGGCAATCCTGAAAAGTTACGCTTCTTAGAAAAACCAAATTATGACTAACGAAAATGTGGACAAACAATACATTATGACTTAAAACTTTATGGGAAACAATAGAGACCCCTGGCAAAGACCTTACGCTTAAAGCCTATAGGTTCTATAGCTGGGTAGCAGGGAAATGGTTGACCCAAAAGATGTTGGCGAGGATGCCAGCCAGCATCAGGGAGCAGTAGGTGATGACGGCTGCCAGCCAGAGCCGCTTCTCCCATTTACGCTTCTCCAGGTTACGGAGAACGCCGATGCCGACTAGGAGACCTGGGGAAGAAAGGGTGTTTTTTAACACACAGTAAACCGATTAACCCCGACACCCTTCAGCAGGCTTACTGCTCCTAAAACACACCGCACACTTACCCAGGCTGCATACAGACAGGCCAGGCCATGCATCAATGGAAAACTCAAAGTCGCTCTTTCAGCTTGGTAAGGGTGGTGTTGGATAATTCGGTGCTCTTCAATGAAGACGGTACGGACGGTAGACGGTTTTCAGTATATATAGTATAATCAGCTTCCACAAATGAGTATATATAACATAATTTTGGTATAGGGTTGATATTGAAGTACAAGGCAGCTTGATCGTGCCGTAGATGGAATGGTAATGTCATTCAAGAGGTCATATGTCCTCCTCCCGTGCGTCTGACCCCTCTCTCGTCCAGCAGCTAGGTAAGGGTGAGTGTAGACAGGTGGTATTCCACCTGTCCAATTTCTGTGTCCAATGTCAGTGTGTCTCACTCTCTCATTAAAGCAAAACGTGAGACGCAATACACATTGGACAAAGAAATTGGATAGGTGGGATACCACCCTAAGGTCCAATTGAGGATCGTAACCAGTGTCATAACAGGTGGCGGAGCACGGTCGCGTTTTTACCACATGTCACCATGCCTGTCACGTTATAACGTGTAAGTGCGAAAGTGACGCATGATACGACAGGCGATAAAAACGCGGCCATGCCGCCACAGGTCATAGACTATTTAACCAACATGTTTTTAAATCAGGTGACAGACAGTCCCCTATGCTGAGCCGAGGTAGCATGGAGACAGAAGAGACAGCCTCTCACGTGGTGAAATTCCCTGGGGTGGCTCCATACAGGGCAAAACATCTCAGGCCCCGTAGACACCATGCCAATCGGTAACGTTCCGTAGCGAACGAAACGCAACTGTCACACTAATATGGAAGAGTGATAGAGAGCCATAAAGCGATTCGATGGCGAAGCGCAAGCGATTGTCACCTGTACGGTTACCATCAGTTTGTCACTAACATAAACGCCGTCGAGAACGTAATTTACTTTCTATACATCTCGCTCGCACTCGCATATTAGTGCAAACGGGATGTATAGAAAGTAAATTGCGTTCTCGACGGCGTTTATGTCAGTGACAAACTGATGGTAACCGTACTGGGCTAGGCCGCCAGATCTCCGAAATATCTCCTAGAGGCCCTGCTCAACATCAAAGATTTGATGTTTGGAAGAGTTGGGCTGGTTGGAGTTGGACTAGCCTACTCCCCCCTACTATTGATACCACCGAGGAACTTCAATTATACCGCAAAACGTAATTCAAGACCAAAAAAAGTAAGAAAATGTTGCCACTGCAATAATTTGTTTGTAAAATTGTAAATTCCCGTTGATAAATAATCACGCTAAAATAATTTATTTATAAGTAATTTAACTCCTACGATTTAAAAAAGTACTTTTATTTACTTATTTTTACATAAATACAAGACGCGCTAGTAAAAAGTCGCAACATTTTCTTACTTTTTTTGGTCTTGAATTACGTTTTAGAGATTAGTCCCATTATTTGTGAAGGGAGCGGTACGTACCCGCGATCGCGCCCGCTAGATGCGCCACGTAGCCGATATTAGTGACACCTACGCCCCAGTAACGGTCGTATACCGCTGTGCCGATGTCTACTGCTGCCAATAGTAGGAACACTAGAAGCTGTATTATCGCGAACTCCATCTCTGCCCAGTTCTGGAATTTAAAAATAATATTACCTATCAATATCAACAAATCATTAATTTTCTATCATAGTCTATTAACAGGGGGTTTATGAGATACTTTTAGCCTTCGTGATTTGCAGGAAGTTACGGTAGACCAGTCTCAAATATTAACATCAATCCATGTATTGATGAAGTAACAGAGGCTGTGACGCAGCAAACTTTCTTTTGACATTTGGCATGGCTGAAAAGTTTATTGGCTGACTGGAACCTTGACTCCTGACTGGCTGACTGGATTCCTGACTGGATCCAGTAAGATTAAAATAAGAGACCAACGACAACAACAATAACAACAACAATAGATGTTGCGACGACCGAAAAGTCTAATGCTCGACCATTTTCCGCTAATATTATAAACCGGATTAATCGGAACTCAATTTTCAACTCTTTCTGCGTCTAATATTAGATGTAAATTGTTGTTCAATACAATTTTCGTGTCGCGACACTCGAGACATCTAGTATCAAGTAGCGGTACTGATAATTCCGCTACTCGATGCTAGATGTGATCTACGAAAATAATAGTCGTTCTGGTACCAAAACTGATGCATTGAGAGAGCACGTACTCTATGCTTTATATACTGGCTATATTTCTCTACGGTTTATACTGCCCATTATAATAGTAGCTATATGCGCCGCTATAAGTGCGTAAACTCCCCCTGATGCACCTGCTAAATGCACGCGAGGGTCCGTCAGACTTGTCGCTAAAGAGCCGGCCGCTACGCCCGCCAAGTATACTAGGGTCACTCTCCACCAGCGATGACCATATCTAGCGGGACACCTAATAGTTTACTAGTAAGTTTCATACTAATACTAACCATTATAATAGTAGCTATATGCGCTGCTATAAGTGCGTAAACTCCCCCTGATGCACCAGCTAAATGTACGCGAGGGTCCGTCAGACTTGTTGCTAAAGAGCCGGCCGCTACGCCTGCCAAGTATACTAGGGATACTCTCCACCAGCGATGGACCATTTCGAGTGGAACGCCGAGGAACAGCTGTACTAGTAGGTTGACTAGGAGATGAACGACGCTGGAAAAGAGAACAGTTTTTGTTAAGTTGGGGTAGCTATTATAGAAGACAGTCGTATCGTTGTATGGAGATCGTTGCAAATGCGGAAACTGCGCAAATATGTAATCAAATAGGTAACTGTCTAACGGAGTAAAATTAGGGAATGCAAATCGGTTATTTTTTGTATGGAAATAACCGCGGTTTCGGTTAATAACCGATGATTTCCATACAAAAAATAACCGAAAATAACCGATTTGCATTCCCTAAGTAAAATGCTAAAATATTTTCATGAATGAAAATGTATGTTCGGTTTGTATCTAAAGCAATGTCGCTAAAATGGTGAGAATAACGTAGGTCAAAAAACTTATTTTTTTCATATGACAGCGAGGTACTTAATAAAAAATATGTAGATACACTCCAAAAATGACACTTTATGTTATTCTATACCATTTTAGGCGCCTTTGTTTTTTAAAGTGTGTGAATAATACTCGTCAACTCGGTCATTACGCGAAATGTAAAATAAGTGCAAGTCAATGAACCTAGAAAACCCCAGTTCAGGGAAATCCCGATTATTAAAACCAATGTGAAACCGTTCCTTCATTAAAGTCGGACATTTCCAAATGGCGCCGAAGGACCAAAGGCGCGGGGAATCCCCGAATTGCAAATTATTTTGAGTCACAAAGTTCCATGTCGCTTTAAATATCTGTTATAATACCTATATCATACCACAAAAAAAAATCTTTCGTTCATTCTTAAATGTTATGAAAGTGAAGGAAGCGAAAGAGGTATGCCAGGATCGTAGCAAGTGGAAATCCGTGGTCTCTGCCTACCCCTCCGAGAAATAGGCGTGATTATATGTAAGCACCTGCCTAGTTAGTGTGGCTACATTAAAAGTTTGCGTATGGCATCACGCCACCATTGACCTCCGAATTAACAGTCAGATTATACTCTCTTGAAAAAAAACATACTAACCCCACATGTACAAACATGTACGTGATGAACCGCCACGCCCCATGTCTCCTATTCGGGTTGTATATGAATATCTTCGCGAGCGGCCCCACAGCCGTCGTGCTCCCATGGGCGGCGTCGTAACAGAACATGACGATCTCCACCAGAGAGATGAGGATCATGCAGAATGGTTGGTAGCCAGCAGGAGTACGTGTCTGTGCACCATCATTATTGACAGAGTTAACGTAGATACTTGAAAAATGAAAGATACTAACCCGACATGTACAAACATGTACGTGATGAACCGCCACGCCTCATGTCTCCTATTCGGATTGTATATGAATATCTTCGCGAGCGGTCCCACAGCCGTCGTGCTCCCATGTGCGGCGTCGTAGCAGAACATGACGATCTCCACCAGAGAGATGAGGATCATGCAGATGGCTGGTGGCCAGCAGGAGTACTCCTCTTCGTAGGTGCCGTCTGAATAATTGAAGATGGATTTGCTGTGGGTTGAGACGACTACAATGGGTAGGAAAAGTAGGAGGTGTTAGGAGGGTAGAAGGTTAGTTTTAGGAGTTTTTTGGCGCGAGAATTTTTGTTTTACGGAAAATGTAGGTCGTTTTTAGAATGTTTTACCGAAAGGTTGAAGTACAAGTTAAATATTTGTTGGAAAATTTTAGACGATTATTTAAGAAGCAGTACAAAGATTATATAAAAAAAATATAGAAGTTTAAATTTCATTGTTTAAGAACAACAATTTTAGTGATAATTTCGTTATTTGGTAATCATTATGGATTTATTGTTTCAAAAAAGATTTTATTTGTTTTTAAAAGACATTTATGTCGAAAATATTTTTTACAATAGTACATAAAATAGAAAAATAACCGTAACAAAAGACAGGACGAAGGTAACGTGTCGTAACAGTACAGAAATAGCCATCGACAATGGAAATAGAGCACGCATTGAACGAGTGACGGGTAATTGTCAATTAGCCGCCGCAGGCGCCGCAAATCGCAGTCGAATCAAACGGCGCGATTCAAATTTCGAACGAGAATTTTCCACGAGGGCCTCATTCAGTTGTGATTTAAATTTAGAATGAGAATTGATGGGTGCAAACAACAATCCGATTTTCAAATTTTAAGTACAGATAAAAATTAAATATCGGAATTTCCGAATTTTTTTCAAAACGAAAAGGTTTATTGGAAGCGGAATATTTTTTTATGTGGCAAATAATAATTTATATATATTTTTTACAATAATAATCCAACGGTAGATAAACGCGATTTTAAGATTAAGGTTACAAAACACACAAACACGAGGATAGGGGGGAAAGAGGAGGAAAACACAAAAAGTTTTTGTTAGTTACATGCATTATAATATTGTTAATAATTTAATGATGCGCATTGTTAGTAAAGTTTTATTTACATCAGGTTACTTTTAATATTGCCCAATAATATGTAGACAGTACATTTTTTTTAAATGAGAGGAAATCGTTCGTAGAATAAAAAAATTACATTATCTGCTCATAAAAATATTGTTTGACGTATTACTACGAACTCTGATTTTGTCATATAGAAGAAACATTTGATAGCCTACTAGAACAAATCTATGCAATTTTTATCGGTGATGAGCACGGCTTTTCGTAAGTACCTAAGACTCATAAAATACGAGTACCTACACAGCGTTATCTAATATTTATATACCTGAAGTAATAGAAAGAGAGACCCAATTGACAAAATCAGAGTTTCTAACACTAAGTTAGGATGAAACCAGTGTTGCAAGCAACGCAGGCACTGCAGGCAGGCATTAAATCCACATTCCTGATCTACAATAATTTTATATTAAGTAAGTGAATGTTAAGGCAAGCAAAAAACGGTCTTATGTCAGATGAAAGTACAGTCAACAGCAATAGTAGCGGATGATACAACGCGCCAAAAGTATCTATCACCCTGGAATACTTGTCCAACTATATTTCGTTTTTTAGCATTAGAAAAAAGGTAAACAATCTTGACGTGTCTTTTTATTGAAAAACACTTTTGAAAAATAAGTCACGGCAAATATGTAACATTTATGAATCATAATAAGATTATTTACATCGTTTTGCTTTCATAAGTAATAGTTAATGATTTTTTAAAGCGTTTTTCAATTAAAAGACACGTCAAGATCGCGTAGTATTTTTCTGATGCTAAAAAAACGAACTATAGAGACAAATCAGTACAGTTCGCCTTCGAAAGTACCTATCTTTTACAGTCTATTTGTTCCACAAAGACATATCACTTTTTGTTTAGCTATTGAATAAGGATGTAGAAACTTGAAAAGTATCTACATACTTTTGAAGTTTTGATGCATACTTTAATACGCAGAATACGCTTACTTTTGTTGCTGACTATGACTTTAAGTTTACACCCTGTGGCAAAATTGCATGGCCACTTTATAAATGAATTCACGCACGAATTTGTCTTAGGGCTCATTTAGACGATGCGAGAACTCGCATGCGGGTTTTGATCGGTCGGTTGAATTGGACGTAACCAACAGTTCGCAATATAACAAAATCGCATGCGAGTTCGCGCGGCGTCTAAATCAGCCCACAGCATCTAATAAAATCAACAAATATTTGGAGCAATTATACATAATCTGTAGCCAAAGCCATAGACGGTGTCTCGTGGGTTTTTCCCATTCATAAGTAGGTATCGTCTCGGCATTCGAACTGGTTTGTATACATAGTGGACACTGGGACAGTCATCGTGGAATACCCGTTATTATGTAAATGCGAAAGACTAGACATTGGTGAGGAAAAACCTAATAAAACCACACTTTAATAATTGAGTGGGCATACTGGGTATTTGTTAACAATAAACAAACTAGTTGTATTGTTACTAAAAGTTATTCAGTATAATCCCTAAAACCTCCCTGGCAACGGGAATGCAGTTATTTTTTAGCCATCCTGTATAACATTTGTAAGGCAAAATTATTTCAATATGAATTAAAATGATGCTAGTAAGGCATTGAAAGATAATTGTAACTGTAAAAAGAATGAATTGTAATTATTTTATCTTATTACAATGTACTCTACAAAATAATACCGGTAGGCGGTAGTCAAAGTGGCCAGGAAAATATATTACAACTACTTTATTGCCGTGGTAATAAGGATATGTTGAGATATAATTGGCCATTTTGGCTGGCTCTTTTGATGCTGACCTAACGTTTGACCCGCAACCTTGACACTTGACATTGCACGTGCGATGACAGGACAATGACAACAATGAGGCAATGATACCATCTGTCAACAAATTATTTCATGATGTCTGTGGATGAAGTTGAATGATTATGATCTATCTTCATGTTTAGTTTATTCTATTCGTAAAATAGATGCTTATTAAACAATATAGTTTTATTTTAATTTTTAACAAGCAGAAACGTCTGCGAACGATGCTATTGATAAATTTAAATTTAAAAGTGGAAAAATTACTGTCTTGGGTGAGACTTGAACTCACGGCCTCTGGATTGATACTCCAGCGCTCTGCCATCTGAGCCACCAAAGGCCATCAGAGGCCATGAGTTCAAGTCTCACCCAAGACAGTAATTTTTCCACTTTTAAATTTAATATAGTTTTATCTTTATCAGATATGATATGTTCAGTAGAAACAAGTGTGCCCGATAGGGTCTACCCTATCGGGCACAATTGGGCCTACCCTATCAAAAACTGTAAAATAAAGGGTTCTAACCTTTCCTTACTGGGTAAAGGGAATCTTATTCTTTATTACAGTTGTGTCTATAATAGGCGCAGTCACCCATATGGGCGAACTTGTTCCTTGGCATTATTGCCCTTTATTACGGTTGTGTCTAGAGTAGGCGCAGTTACCCCTATGTGCGCTTATTTCAACTGACTTTCGGTAAGTATTATACAAATATTTAATTTAATTACTTATTGAAATGGAAAAACTGTTTGCTTTGTTTATTTGAGCTGAGTAAAGCTTTGTATTTATTTAAGATACACTACTATTTACCTAGCTCAGTAGAATGTTTGACAACAAGCTATTGTTTAGAGAGATAAATGCAAGGTCATGGCAATGTTTACCGACAAAGTAGTTTAGTTTCGCTTAAAACGCGGGCTGAATGCATATTTTATTCTAAGATTGATAATATTTTAAATATTTGTAAGGGTATATGTAGCAATGTGCATGTTGCAGAACAATCTCAAAATATCCCGAAATTTCTGGAAACTTTCATAGGAAAATTCTCATGCAATTTGGAAAGTTCTCCTAAAAACGAGTGTAGCTAAGTATAGGTTTATAAAGGTCTGCAACGCGCATGGTATAATATTATACACTCCTGCTGGACTGCGACTGCGAGTTGCAGGCGTTCATAGGCTACTGTGACCGCTTACCATCAGGTGGGCCGTATGTTTGCCACGGACGTGGTGTAAAAAATAAATAAAAAAGGTACTTTTATTTTGGTTGTCGGTCTGTCATAGAATATGTTAGTATCATAATCATAATAGTGATATATACCATCAGTAACTGACATGTAAATTTATTAACTTCCGCTACCCAAAGGTTGTCTTGGAGAGATCGCTTTTTAGCGATAAGACCGGCTGTTGTTTACCTCTGCTTCTATTTCTGTTTTCTTTTGTATTGTTTTCTTTTATTGAGGTGTGCAACAACGAGTATTTGTATTGTATTGTATAAACGTACCAAACCACTCCTTCACCTGTCTGATAACCTTAAGCACTTTACTAGACAGAGTATTTTCATTTTCACATAACGCTTCCCTACTATCATCACCATTTTTGCACTTAACCCACATCTATCCAACATAGCACTTGACAGAGTACTACAAATACATTAAAAATTAATTAAGCTAACAGCACTTGCTTAAGAATGCCCTTAATCACTACAGTAATGAGTTATTTTGGTCGCTAGGGTGTAAAACAGGTGTTTAGTTGCGTGACTGCAATGGCAAACTGATGGTTGCTAAGAAACTTTGAACGGGAAGCGCGTTATGCCAAAGCGCGCATTCAATGTTTTGTGATTGTGACTAACCAATATTAGATCTTATCTCGTTTCAATAAGGTACACGAATGATCAGTATATTGTACAGGGTCAGTTTATTGTGAGGATATTTATTTTGTACTCGTTGACAACGATCACGATTAAATTGAAGGTCAGAAAGTTACTTCTCATCTTCAACCGTATGTTTTTATGCACGCTGAAGCGGAAGTAATTTTAGTTCATTTAATGCATTAATTTATTACAAGGCAAAGTACATTAAGCGAATGCTACTTAGTTAAAGATTTTGAGCGAGTGAAGGATTTTTACTACATCAACATTCACATTTCGGATGTATTTTAAAAGCCAAACCAGTTATTAAAACTTTTTTAAATCACATTTTCCTACTAAACGGTCTTAGATATCAAGATTAGAACTATTGCATTGTTAATCCTCGTAATGAAGTACTTATCCTTGTCCTCAAAGGTACCAATTAGCCTCTCGCCGTGACTTTATCACAACCAATTTAATTCTCTATCTAAAGCTACATACGGGCAATTTTTGGTTAAACTGGTTGCCATTGTTGGTTTTATCTCGAATGAAACGGCCTCAAATTGCTCGGTTAACAGTTTAATGAATGACAAAT